>NC_091551.1:6844196-6846696 GCF_042767895.1 Penaeus vannamei
CAAGGATACGCGTTCGTAGGTTTAGGGGCATCGTCACCGCAGAGATACATATATGCGGTTATGTGTGTGTGTGTGTGTGTGTGTGTGTGGGTGTGTGTGTGTGTGTGTGGGTGTGTGTTTGTGGGTGTGTGTGTGTGTGTGTGTGTGTGTGTGTGTGTGTGTGTGTGTGTGTGTGTGTGTATGTGTGTGTGTGTGTGTGTGGTGTGTGTGTGTGTGTGTGTATAAACGTATGTATACAGCCTACTCACACACACACACACACACACACACACACACACACACACACACACACACATATATATATATATATATATATATATATATATATATATATATATATATATATGTATGTTATGTATGTATGTATACTTATCTCTATCCATCCATCTATCTATCTATCTATCTATCTATCTATCTATCTATCTATCTATCTATCTATCTATCTATCTATCTATCTATCTATCTATCTATCTATCAATATATACACAATATATACAGACAGACAGACTGGGAAAAGCGAGCACTGAAACCCATGTTAAATCTACTTCAGGTCAGACACTCCCTTGGGTTGGCCAGGTTGTTAATAGGTCAGGATAGGTTGATTAGTTAATAGTTGGGTTGGACTTGATTTAGGGTTAGTTAGGGTTAGGTTATGATAGGTAGGTAAGGGTTATGTTGAAGGGGTAGAGTGAGGTAAGATTAGGGATTTGTAGATCTATATGAATTAGGTATGTTGAGGTTAGATGAGGTTGGGTAAGATTAGGGAAGGTTAAGTTAGGTCATTAGGGTTAGATTGGGAAATTTGCGGTTAATTTACATAGGTTAATCAAAACGGGTAAGTTAAGTTAGGTTCGTTCAGTAAGTTGCACAGGATTTTGCGTTAAAGTTAATCTTCGGACTCTGCTTTGGGTGACTGGAAGCAAATTAAGGAGTCATGAAATAATCGTTTGGACAAAAATGAATTAGATGACTTTTTCAGACCCAGTTATGGACGACCAACCAAAAAAGAAAATAATAAATAATAAATAAATAAAAATAAAAACAATATTTATCAATTTTCATGAATTTTATTATCATTATCATTATTATTATTGCAAAAATGACATCACAACATTATTTTTCAGATTTCATTATAGACAACCAGAAGAAAAGTCAAAATTCATCAAAGGATTATTTCTTACAAAAATATGCCTTTTTCAGATTCAATTATGGACGATTAAAAAGCATTAATCTTAAACACTGCATAGGTCTACATTGCTATTAAACAAAAAAACGGCTTCATGCTATATTTACTCTGGGATAATACAGCATAATCATGAGATTAACATGAGCAAAAGTATGAGGTCAAAGGAAAGTAATAAAGCAGCATTTTAAAAAGTTTTGGAGAAATATTGCTTTGAAGGTTATTGGCCCACCTAGTTATTAAAGTTGGGTTGTTGATGAAAATCCTAGTTAGCAACTTCCGAGCTAAGCCCCGCCCCTTTGGCTTTGCTCATTGAAAATACCAAATATTTTTTTTATTTCTTTTATTCTTCGTTTTATTTTTAAACCTTTTTATTAGTGAAACATTTTCAAAGGAAATGCACTAAAAAAAAAAAAAACGTAAAAATATTGCAAGAGATTGACCGGGCCAAATAAAGGGGCGGAGCTAATGACGTCATCACGTTTATCCAATGCGCGTCCGCCATGAGTTATCAGATATAGCTGGATACATGATTATTTGTTTAAGGATTCAACATTGTTATGGATAGCAGATGTAAAACAAAGATTCCCCTTTTCATTCATGGTGCGACGAAAAGTTCCCAAATATAAATAGCTGTCAGTTTAATTTTTAAGTTTAACACGACAAAGGCAAGTGGAGGTACCTGGCAATATGTTCCTTGTATTTAGGAAAGGTGACGGATGCTTATTACATCGTTCGTATACATAAAAATAGAAATGAAGAAGAAAATCAAGATGAATGAATAATCAAATGATCATTGTTAGTTGACAATGGTCATGATAAAGATGATGTTAGTGATAATGACATTAGTGATGATGATGTTGACGACAATGATAAGGATAATAATGATAGTAAGAATGCTATCAAACGTAAAGATGATGCTACTACTAATAATGATAATAATAATATTGATAATAGTGCCAAAGATAAGGATGATAGTTACATAACAACAATGATAATGATTATGCTAACAATAATGATAATGATTATGCTAACAATAATGATAATGATTATGCTAACAATAATGATAATGATTTTGCTAACAATAATGATAATAAAGATAATGATAATAGTAATGGCAATGAAAATGATGATAACCACGATATAAGCTACAAGTGATCATGTTAACAATAATGATAATGATTCTGAAAATGATAATAGAAATGGTAACAACGATTATAATGATAACGCATATTTTCTTTTTATTATAAATCGCCTGATATATAATATTTTCCTTTGTCTATTTCCCAGTGACTGTGATATTTGTTGATTTCATAC
>NC_091551.1:6859196-6861696 GCF_042767895.1 Penaeus vannamei
TCTCTCTCTCTCTCTCTCTCTCTCTTTCTTTCTTTCTTTCTTTCTTTCTTTCTTTCTTTCTCTCTCTCTCTCTCTCTCTCTCTCTCTCTCTCTCTCTCTCTCTCTCTCTCTCTTTTTCTTTCTCTGTTTGTTTGCTCCCCTTCTCTCTCTCTCTGTCTCTCTCTCTCTCTCTCTCTCTCTCTCTCTCTCTCTCTCTCTCTCTCTCTCTCTCTCTCTCTCTCTCTCTCTCTCTCTCTCTCTCTCTCTCTCTCTCTGTCTCTCTCTCTCTCTCTCTCTCTCTCTCTCTCTCTCTCTCTCTCTCTCTCTCTCTCTCTCTCTCTCTCTCTCTCTCTCTCTCTCTCTCTCTCTCTGTCTGCCTCTCTCTCTCTCTCTCTCTCTCTCTCTCTCTCTCTCTCTCTCTCTCTCTCTCTCTCTCTCTCTCTCTCTCTCTCTCTCTCTCTTTCTCTTTCTCTTCTCTCTCTCTCTCTCTCTCTCTCTCTCTCCTCTCTCTTTCTCTCTCTCTCTCTCTCTCTCTCTCTCTCTCTCTCTCTCTCTCTCTCTCTCTCTCTCTCTCTCTCTCTCTCTCTCTCTCTCTCTCTCTCCCTCTCTTTCTCTTTGTCTCTTTCATCATCATCATCCTTATTATCATTGTTATTACTATAACTATCATTATCATTTTGATCATTATTACCATTATTATTACTATTAACAATGTTACTGATATTGTCATTATCATTTCATTAATTAGTATTATTACTATTATTATGATCATCACTATTATCATTATCATTACTATTATTGTCTTTTATTATTCTTTTCTATCTTTATTATTGTTATTCTTATCATTATTATCATCATTATTGTTATTGTTATCGTTATGATTATTATGATTATCATTATCATTATGACTATCATCATTATAATTGTCATTATTACCAGTATTATTATTATTGTCATTATCATTATATCATCATCATCATCTTTATTATTTTCATTATTGCTATTACCATTATCATTATCATTATTATGATTATAATAATCATTCTTACAATTCATTATCATTCTTACAATTCATTATCATAATTGTCATTATCGTTACTGTAATTTTTATTATTATCACTATCATCATTATAATTATCATTATTATCCTCATTATCGTTATTGTTATCATTATTACTTTGTTTATTTTTTTCTTCTTTTTCTTCTTATCATTATCATTACTATTATCATTATCATTACAATCATTATCAGAGTTATTACTCTCATTATTGCTATCATTGTTGTTATTGTTAACATTATCATTATTGTCATTGTCAATGTTAATGTTATTATCATCATAATCATCATTATTACTATCACTCCCCATTATTATTATTATTATCAGGGTCATCATCATCATCATCATTGTTATCATCATCATCATCATCATCACCATTACCATGGGTTTCGTTATCATTACCATTATTGATGTTTTTACTAATCTTCTTTTTGTTATTATCGTTATTAGGGGTAGTCATTATTATTATACCTTATTTTTGTTATTATCATTGTTTTTATTACTACTATTTTTATAATGATAATGATTATTGTTATTGTTACTATTTCTGTTATTATTATTGTTGATATTATTAATCATATTATTCATATCATTGTTCATATTCATATTCATACTCATATTATTATCATTATCATTATCATTATCGTCATCATTATTATTATCATTACTATTATTATTATCATCACCATCATCATCATTGCTATTATCTTTCTTATTTTTTTCCCTATTTCCATTATCATCATCATTATTACTAGTTATTATCATTATAATTATCATCATTATCATTATGGTTATTATCATTATTATTGCTATTATTAACATCATCGGCATGATTGTTGACAATTTGGTCATTGTCATTATTGCTATTATTTTCATCATTCTCATTATTTTTCATCACTATCATTGTTATTATCATTGTTATCATTATCATCTTGTTCATCAATATTTTCACTATTACTGTTATCATCATTTTCATGTGCATGTGTTTGTATAAATGTACATATGTGTACATCATAGATATAGATATAATTATCTTATCAGTGTGTCTATGTAAAAATGTAAAAACTATACAGAAGGTTAAATGAAAGAGAAAAAATCTTGTTCATTATACATCGAGCTTGTTTATTAGAGAAAATATTGTGCATTGTACATACATTCATTCTATAAGTGCAAATCTAGCAATATTCTCTCGGTATTTATATACATCTGGTGGCATACGGAATCCAGTCGTCTTAAATGATAAACAAAACAAAAGAGGATCAATCTGTGACAGAGAACGGATTCGGATCTTGTGTTACTTATGATAGTCATGCCGCCATTTCCTTTTTATGTGTATATTTACCGATATTATTTTTAAATTGTTTATTTTCTTTTCCTTTCTGCAATGTGACATCAACAATCTATAAACTATGCTACAAATTCCGTGTTATTTTCTTTATTGCCATCAATACCAACGTTTTCTAA
>NC_091551.1:6876696-6879196 GCF_042767895.1 Penaeus vannamei
ATATATAAATATATATATATATATATATATATATATATATATATATATATATATACGTATATGTATATATACGTATATGTATATACACACACACACACACACACACACACACACACACACACACACACACACACACACACACACACACACACACACACACACACACACAGATATATATATATGTATATATATATATATATATATATATATATATATATATATATATATATATATATATATATATATATATATATACATATATATATATATATATATACATATACATATATATACACATACACAGAGAGAGAAAGAGAAATAAAAAGAACAGTACAGAGAAAAACAACAACAAAAAAGCAATCAGCATGAAATGTCAAGCAAAAAACGAGAGAAAAAAAAAAAATACAGAGAGAGGGAAACCTGCATATGATTACAGGATGCTAACACTGATATATATCCTTTTTTATGACTCTAAATGGGGAACGAGCTGAAAATTTCCACGACGCTCAAAAATCATATATTACCCTCTCTTCTGGGACTTTTTTTTACAGTTGGAAATGTAAAAGAAAAAGGGAAAAAATGGCTGGGGAAGATTTATGATTCAATTTGAGCACAACGCTTTATATGTGTATTTAAATTCATGTACGTGTGTGTTGATGTGTGTACCCGTTGTAATACACGTGTGTTGACATGTATTATACACATAAAATGTTTTATGTATAAAGACTGATAAATGCTTTAGACATGATATGAAAAATAATATTGTAGTAGAACGGAAATCAGCATCCAGTAGAAAAAAATAAATAAATAAAATGGAAATGGATAAATAAAAAGACAAAACATTCAGAAAAAGAATAGATGAATTAATGAAACTTGAAGAGAAAGAGTGACATTTTGCAATAACTTTCAAAGTAAAGTAGGGGAGGGGAGAGTAAAGGAGCAGAAATGGGAGGGGAGTGACAAAGTGGCCACGGTGTCCATGCCTCAATTAATGCACATCTAAAAGTATTGCAAATTTGCCAGATCATAAACGAGAAACACTTTTTTTCTCTTTTACATTAATATGACGTTTTCGGTCCTTCAATGTTTACGTGTTAATTACGTGTTAATTGTGTGTTTAATCATAGTGATGATAATTAGGTAAACCAGATCTACTACTGGTTTTTCTGTTCTAAGTCTATTTTTTTGTTTGTATATGTTGTATTGCGCAGATAAGTAAATAACTTCCATGATTAATATTTTATTTGTGTGTTTCTTTGTTTATTTTTACGTATGAAGCGTAACAAATCGGATATCAAACCAAACTCACTCTCTAGTAATCAAATTATTTACACACTTACACCCTCACTAAGCATCAACATATTTCCACAGCATCAAAATAAATAAATGAATTAAATAATTCCATAAACAATAATAAAGAAAAATAAATATATAAGATAAACATAACCCCCCACACATGGGCAGCAGAAAGGAATTACAACAATAAATTTCCTTTATCTAGAAACCAGTCGTGCAAATGAGATGCTCACGGACAAACTCGCACAAGTCTGGAATCAACAGTGTCGGATCCACATAAATCAGCCGGGGAGAAAACACGGGAAAGTCTCGCAAAGTTTGATCGAAGTGCCACGCCACCCTGCTAGCTAGCCTGAGAGTGGCGTTTGTTATTCATAAACCGATAAATGAATGAAAAGAAAAAATGAATGAATAAATATAGATAATATAGACGATGGTCTGTTATTATTATTATTTTATTGCTGTTTCTGTATGTCTGGCTACCCTCTCGCGTTTATGCAAATACGGGAGTGTACAGTTCTATGTGGATGTTAATGCCAATACGTTTAAGTCTATGTGTATGTAAATGTACGTGTGCGTGTGTAAGTAACTTAGTGAGTGTATACATGTATTTGGTCACTAGGCGGAATTTCAAAGTCCAGAACGCAGCGGGGGTTCTCTACGGGGGGGGGGAGGAGAACAACCCATGGGGGGGGGCAACAACCCAGGGGAGGTGGGGGATCTCTACGGGGGGGAGAGGGGGGAGGCGGGGTGGGGGTGGGGGTGCAAATCCCAGGCGACTTAGGGGGTCCCCATTAGCGACCTCCCCCCCCCCACCACCTCCCCCTGTCTAACCATCCCATCAAAAAGCGAGTTGATTAATCTGTCACGCTGAGACATTCTCCTTTTAAGATCCTCATGACTTTTCTCCTCCCACTCTTTTTATCTTCGTCGTCCTCTTTCTCTCTCTTCCTCTCTCTCTCTCCCTCTCCTTCGTTGTCTTCTGTGACGGTAATTGATTGAGTAATCGCCAATTCTATATAACCTTCGCGGCTCGTTGTCTCGTCCTCGTGGCACCTGCTAAGGTAAGCTGAAGGATCCGAGTTGGTATTTCATCTTCCCGACAAAGACTTTTATTCGACGGTTATTAAATGAGGTTTAATGAGGTAACATGACAAGGGAAAAGCGCTTTTTTTTTTTTTTTTTTTTTTTTTTTTTTTAGGGT
>NC_091551.1:6896696-6899196 GCF_042767895.1 Penaeus vannamei
TTTATTTTCTTATTCTCCATATCCTCGTCCTCCCTACTTCCTTCTTCTTTTTCCTCCTCCTCTCTCCCCCTTCCTTCCCTTATTCTTATTCTCCTCCTCCTCACTCACTCTTCCTCTTCTTATTCTTATTCTCCTCACTCCCTCTTCCCCTTCACTTATTCTTTTCGTCTCCTCCCTTCTCCTCTCCCTCTTCCTTCTTCTTTCTTCTCCTTCTTCTTCTTCATTGTCCTTCATATTCTTATTCTTCTCCTCCTCCTCCTCCTCCCTCCTCCTCCTCCCTCCTCCTCCTCCTCCTCCTCCTCTCTCCTCCTCCTCCTCCTCCTCTTCCTCCTCCTCCTACTCCTCCCTCTTCCTTCTTCTTCTTCTCCTCCTCCTTCTTCTTCATCTTTGCACACCAGACATTGGTTATTTTGGATCTAGAGATTCTCTGCTATGACTTTTACTACTACTACTACTACTATGACTCTTACTACCATTAATGCTGCCATTACTGCTACGTCTTTTGCAATTATCAACGACAGAAATGGTGATAGTGTAAAAAAATATCATTATTATAATTCTTATTCTGATTGTTACTGCAATTAATATCTTCGTGATATTGTCATCAAATTCATCACCATTATTATCATTCCTATCATTATCATTATAATTTCTATTATTGTTTTTATTTCTATCATCCCCATCATCATTATCATTCTTATTATTATCATTATTGTTATTATTATGATTTTTCTTACCATTATTATTGTTATCGTTATTAATACTTTAATCAATATTACTATTATTGATATCATCATTATTATGATTATCATAATCATTGCTATCTTATTTTCTAATCATTATCCTCATGATAGTCATAATCATAATCATCACCAATCATCATCATCACATTAATACTACCATCATCACCATCCTTATCACTATAACCTAACGATAAAAAGTACCGCACACACCCTACCCCCCCAAAAAAAAAAAAGAAAGAAAAAAAACAGGAAAAAAAGCAAAAAAAAAAAAAAAAGAAAAAAAAAAAAGAAAAGAAAAATACTCACACTTAACATTTAGCAGAATCCTCTTACTGACTGAAGGAGGGACGCCGTTGGAGGCTATGCAGAGGAAGGCCCCGCTGTGGTTCCTCGAGACTCCGGGAATGAACAGCGTCTTGCCCAGGTACTCGTCCACTGATAGATAAAGAGATTAGATTAGATAGATAGAGGGAGGGAGGGAGGGAGAGAGAAAGAGAAAGGGAGGGGAAGAGAAAGAGAGAGAGAGGGAGGGAGTGAGCGAGGAGAGAGAGAGAGAGAGAGAGAGAGATAGATTCGATAGATAGATGGATAGATAGAGAGAGGAAGGGAGAGAGTGAGGGGAGAGAGGGAGAGGAAGAGAGAGAGAGAGAGAGAGAGAGAGAGTGAGAGAAACAGAGAGAGAGAGAGAGAGGAGAGGAGAGAGATTCGATAGATAGATAAATAGATTCGATAGATAGATGGATAGATAGAGAGAGGGAGGGAGAGAGTGAGGGGTGGGGAAGAGAGAGAGAGAGAGAGAGAGAAAGCGAGAGAGAGAGGAGAGGA
Source organism: Penaeus vannamei (assembly GCF_042767895.1). Classification (NCBI taxonomy): domain Eukaryota; kingdom Metazoa; phylum Arthropoda; class Malacostraca; order Decapoda; family Penaeidae; genus Penaeus; species Penaeus vannamei. The sequence continues at coordinate 6,898,265 of NC_091551.1, forward strand.
GAGAGGGAGAGAGATAGATATTTTCGATAAATATATTATATAGATAAATAAACAAGCATATAGATATATAAAGGCTTATAGTTTCAATAGTTATCAAATGTTGGTAAAATTCATAGTGTTATTAATGAGTTTAATATGATATGAATATCAAAAGCTTCTTACAAAACTTGATAGACCGGCAATTTTTTACATAGTATAAATCATATGCATACATCCCCCATATCATTTCATAGTATAATGTGATTGACTGTACACATACAACCAACATCATATTTCGTTGCAGTCCGTGATAAACTACGCATAAAAAACACATTTTATTGCTTAGCTTTACACGGTAAACTCTACGGGCCAAAACCCACGTTTCATTTAATATTGTTGGTAGCATTTTACATGTAAATAATTCAAAACTTTTATAAAAAGTTACAAAGCCCTTTTATTGCTAAATAAATATATGGATGGATACGTTTTTTTTTTATTTATTAATGACATGCGGAATATTACATTCATAAAGTTATTACTATTAAGGTTATATGAAGAGAAGTGATGAAGAACAAAATACAAACCCAATAACAAAGCAAATATTACACCATGACGTTTCGAGTGGAATCAGAATCCTCATCGGGTAAAATTTCTTCGATATTACCTCTAATTTCATTTCTTTATCACGTGGGACTAAAAAGACAACATGTTCAGCCTTACGAGAAAACTTTCTTGGTGTTCATTGCACCTTATGACCTGTTCATGTGACTTCCTTGCGTACCGGATTTATTTAATTTCTTTATAATTGTAACTTCAAATTTAATTGTATGACTTTTTTGGTCCGGTCAAAAAGTTGTAAAAGATGTCTCATGTAAATTAAGTTCTTCTCGCACCTTATGACCTTTTTCTGTGGCTTATTTAGTTTATTTATCATTGTAACTAATACATAAAAA
>NC_091551.1:6916696-6919204 GCF_042767895.1 Penaeus vannamei
GTTATCTATCTCACTCCCCTATCTCCTATCTATCTATCTATTTTTTATCTATCCATCTTTACTTATCCCTCTCTCTCTCCCTCTATCTATCTATCTAACTATATATCCATCTATCTAAAACATCTTTCCTCCCCCCCTCTCTCTATCTCTATCTATTTATCTATCTATTTTATATTGTATCTCTCTACTCTATCTCTCTCTCTCTCTCTCTCTAATATATATATATATGTCTCTATATATATCTCTATCTATATATATATATATATATATGTATATATATATATATCTTTATCTATCTATCTATCTATCTATCTAGCTACTTATCTATTTGTTTCATCTCTCTCTCTCTCTCTATCTATCTATCTATCTATATATATATATCTTTCCCTTTCTCTCTCTCTCTCTCTCTCTCTCTCTCTCTCTCTCTCTCTCTCTCTTCCTCTCTCTCTCTCTCTCTCTCTCTCTCTCTCTCTCTTTTTTCTCTTTATGTTTTTATCATATATTTTCTTCCTCTTTTTCGAAAAGCGCGATTTTCTACTGTGATTGGGTTTTCTTGATTTCTTAATTATGTTTGTTTGTTTTTTGTTTGAATTCATGCGAGTGTTTGTGTTTCTCTGTGTGTGTTGGTGTGCTGGTGTGTATGTGTGTGTGTGTGTGTGTGTGTGTGTTTTGTCTGTGTGTGTTGGTGTGCTGGTGTGTATGTGTGTGTGTGTGTGTGTGTGTGTGTGTGTGTGTGTGTGTGTGTGTGTGTGTGTGTGTGTGTGTGTGCGTCTCTGTGTGTGTGTGTGTGTGTGTGTGTGTGTGTGTTTCTGTGTGTGTGTACAACATCTATTCACATCTTTCTCTCCATCATTGACTCAGTCGTTCATTATCTATAAGCATATTTCATATATTTTTTTCAATAGTTCTCTTTGCATATCTCTACCCCCCCCCCTCCCCCTAAAAAAGTCAATTAATTTTAATGCTTTCCTTTGTCTTTGTCCTTTTTTTTCCAGAATTTAATATTCAGTTTAACGTTTTATAATCGTAACATTCACCTTTGTGATGTGATAATCAGTTTTACATATATATATATATATATATATATATATATATATATATATATATATATATATATATATATATATATATATATATATATATATATATATATATATATATATATATATATATATATGTATATATATTTATTTATTTATTTATTTATCTATTTATTTATATATTTTTTTCCTTCTTCTTCTTCTTCTTCTTCTTCTTCTTCTTCTTCTTCTAAAACGAGGGTGTTTCATAATCCTCTATCAAAAGTTTTTCCGTCTTTTCAGTTTTCAGTTTGTATCGTTCTCTCTCTGTTATCTTTCATAACCTGTTCTGCTTTAATTTCTTTATATTGACCGTTATTTCTGTTCAATATTTAACAAACACACTATTTCAATTTGCCCGTAAGATCAATAGTGAATTTCTTTTGATATGGTGTGAATTATTTATATAAAAATGGACTTATGAACATATGCACAATATCCCTCTGTTCATATGTCATGAACTGATTACTGTAAGAGGAACATGAACTTCTGAACAAGTGAATGAACATGAACTTCTGAACATGTGAATGAATATTAGCTTATTTGACTTGAACAGATATGAACATGAAATTCTTTGACATAAGCATGGGATTATGAACACATGAACATTTATGATTTTGAAGATGATGTAATGAGCATGTAAATGGATATTAACTGTTGATATGGCATGATCTTATTACTGTATTATGAACATGAACATCTGAACATGTGAATGAACATTAACCTCTTTGACGTGAACACATATGAACATGAAATTCTTTGATATCAGCATGGAATTATGAACATCTGAACATTTCTGATTGTGAACAACTTTGATATGATTTATTTTACGAGAAGAGGGTCTTTTCTGATTGCCTTATTAGGGAAGTAAATAGTGGGCTTTTTTTTCCTAATAAGTCAATAAGTAGATGGTAGAGGTAGATAGAGAGATAGATGTGAAATTAGGAAGAGATTCAAAGGATCTTCTTCTTCCTTCTCCTCCCCCCACCGTTTCCTCCTCTTCTTCTTCCTCCTCCATCTCCCCACCCCCCCACCCTCTTTCTTCCCCCCCCCTCCCCCCCCCCCCCGTTTCCTCCCTTTTTCTTCTTCTTCCCCCCTCCTTCCCCCCTCCTTCCCCCTTCTCCCCCTCCTCCTCCTCCTTCTCCTCCTCCTCCATCTCCCCCTACCCCCTCCCCCACCCCTTCCTCCCCCTCCTTTTCCTCCAATGAAAAAACGAATTCAAAAAAAAAAAAAAAAAAAAAAAAAAAAAAAACAAGAGAGCAGCGCCTCACCCACGACGTGAATGGAGCCCAGCTGATTCCTGGCCGGCTTGGTGTTGACTTGGCACATGTAGATCCCTTGGTCCTTCTTCGTCAGGCTCTTGATGATGAGGACCCACGACTGGGCCTCCTGGGACACCGACACCTTCGGGTTCTTGGTGATGACTTGG
>NC_091551.1:6919704-6922204 GCF_042767895.1 Penaeus vannamei
TTTCTTTTTTCTTTTTTTCTCTCTTTTTCTCTCTCAGCCCTTTTTTCTTCTTTTCTTCAATCTTTTTCTCCCTTTTCCTCCTTCTCCCCTTTTCCCCCCTTTTTCTTTCCCTTTTCTTTCTTTCCCCTCTTTTCCCCTTCTTTTCTTCCTTTTCCCTTTTTTTCCCTTTTTCCCCTTCTTCCTTCCTTTTTTTCTCTTTTCCCCTTTTTTTTCTTCTCTTTTTTCCTCCCCTTTTTAACCCTTTTTTTTTTTATTTTTTTCTTTTTTTTTCTTTTTTTTTTTCTTTTTTTTTGTTTTTTCCCCTTTGCATTATTTCATTCTTTTTTCTTTTTTTTTACCCTTTTTTTTTTTTTTTCCCCAAAAAAAAGATTGAGAAAATATGGGATTATTTTTTTTTGAAATTAAAACCCGAGGAATTATCTCAAATTTTTTCTTTTATCCGATAAAGATAAAGAAAAATATAAAGTTAAATATCCGAAAAAGATAAAGATAGATAGAGATAAAGATAAATAAAGATAAATATCCGATAAAGATAAAGATAGATATAAAGAAACATAAAGTTAAAAAAAAAATTTCCCGTAAAAAAAAGATAAAAAAGAAAATATCTAAAAATAAAGAAAATTCCGGAAAAAAAAAAGGGAAAAGAAAAAATATAAAAAATAAAATTAAGATTAAGCCCCGTTTTAACCCAAAAAAAGATAATTAAAAATTTGAATCCTACATCGCCCCCCCTTTTTTTCCTTTTTACCCTTTCTTTTTTTTCCCCCTTTTCTTTTTTTCTCTCTCCCCCTTTTTCCTTTTCCCTCTCTCCTTTTTCCTCTCCTCCTCTTTCCTCTCTTTTTCCCTCTCCCCTCTTTCCCTCCCTTTCTTTCCTCTCTCTCTCTTCTCTCTCCTCTCTCCCCCCTCTCCTTCTCTCTCTTTCTCTCTCTCTCTCTTTCTCTCTTTCCCCCCCCCTCTTCTTCTCTCTCTCCCCCTTCCCCCTCTCTCTCTCCCCCCCCTTCTCTCTCTCCCTCCCCCTCTCCTCCTCTCTTTCTCTCTTTTTCTCTCTCTCTCTCTCTCTTTTCCCTCTCTCTCCCTCTCTTTTTCCTTAATAATCGAACATCCATACGCCTGTATCCGAACTATGGCACGTGGCGACGGCATTGGTTTCGTTTTTCATTCTTTCTTTGTTCCTTTTCCTTCCTGACGCGTGTAAAAAAAAAATAAATAAATAAATAAAATAAAATAAGAAAATAAATAAATAAAAAAGAGTAGAAAATGAATTTGCATAAAAGAAATTTGAATCTACGAAAACGGATGCGGAAATCTCACTCTCTGCTTTGTTTCAATATTTATCCTTTTACTCTAAATCGTTTATGACTGATCTACTGCCTTTTTTAAGGTATATCCCCAGAATACCCTTTTCCCTAAATTTCAGTTTAGCCCAAAAAATTATCTCATTTTTCGAAAATTTTTTCCCCACTAAAAGGGAAAAGAAATCAAATTCCCTTTTCCCAGCCGGGGTTCCCAGCTGCAAGATACACGAACGATTAAAACACCCGCGTTCTTGTAACCCAACAAGAAATATGTAATTATGAGTAAACACCTCGTTCGCCTGAGTCAATATTGTACTTGGAAATTTTGAACGGGTGGGCTGTAGACTCGGATAAATTTACTTATGCTTTTATGTGGTTGGTGGCCGATCTTATGTCCATTTCGGGGAGTCTGGTGGGGGTGTTTGAAGTGGGTGTGTCTGTCTGTCTGGGCGGAGGAGTCGGAAAAAGGGTTTTGGGTTTTCCTGTCTTCGGAGGGGGAACTGGGGGGAAAAAAAGAGAGAGAGAAGAAGAAGAAGAAGAAAGGGAAAAAGAAGAAGAAAAGAGAGAGAAGAGAGAAGAAATACGGAAAAGGGGGGAAAAGGAAGAGGTAGGAAAGGGGGTTTTTGTGCGCACGTGTGTGTGTGTCTGTTTTGTTTGTTGTTATATATATATTTTTTTTTTATTTTAATAATAAAATTTTTTTAGTGTGTGTTGTTGTTGGTTGTTTGTTGTTTTTTTTTGTGTGTGTGTGTGTTGTTGTATATACATACATAGGAAGTTTTGTGTGCCACGTGTTTTGTGTCTGTCTGTTGGTTGTTTGTTTTATACAAAAAATATATATATATATATATATATATATATATATATATATATATATATATATTATATATACATATAAAATATATATATATTATATATATATTATTATATATTATATATATATATAAATAAATATAAATATATATATATATATATATATATATATATATATTATATATATAAATATATATTTTATATATATATATATATATATATTATTATATATATATATATATATATAATTTATATTTTTTTTTTTTTTTTTTTATTAAAATATATATATATATATAATTTATATATAATATATATATATATTATTATATATATATATATATATATATATATAAAAAATTTCTTTCTTTCTTTTTTCTTTTTTTTTGGTTTGG
>NC_091551.1:6947204-6952204 GCF_042767895.1 Penaeus vannamei
GTAATGACAGAGCATTAGTTATCCCTATCATTACGTGGTCCCCGCCGTCATAGCCTCGTTATGAATGATTCTTACTGTCATGAATCACTCATTATTGACATCATTCCTTCTTGTTTGTCTTGTAGGTTTCTCTTTATCACGTTTATTGTTTTTTTGTCGACCGATTGGTGGCTTGGTTAGTCTGTTTGTTACGCGAAAAGTTTACCGACGGATTGTGATCTGTTAATTCGTGGGTTGGTCGTGAATCAGCGGTTATGTGTTCCTTAGATGTGTGCTCTGTGCGAGGCAATTTCTCGCTCTTTCTCTTTCTATCTATCTATCTATCAATATATCTGTATCTAGTTATCTGTCTCTCTCTCTCTCCCTCTCTTGCTCTTGCTCTCTCTCTCTTTTCCTCTCTCTCTCTCTGTCTGTCTGTCTGTCTGTCTCTCTCTCTCTCTCTCTCTCTCTCTCTCTCTCTCTCTCTCTCTCTCACTCTCTCTCTCTCTCTCTCTCTATCTATCTCTCTCTCTCTCTCTCTCTCACACACACACACACACACACACACACACAGAAAGAGAGAGAGAGAGAGAAAGAAGACACGCACACAGAAAGAGAAAGAGAGAGAGAGGGTGGGGGAAGAGAAAGAGAAATAGATAGATAATATAGGTTTATAGAGAGAAAAAACGCGAAATACTGAAATAATTTTAGGAATGTAAATAACACATTCTAAGAATAAGTTTGTGATTTACAAAAATAATAATGATAGTAATAATAATAATGACTATGGTAAAGGTAAAAGATGGTTATTGTAATGATAATGATTACAGTAAATGTGACGACAATAGTAATGATTATAATAAATAACAATAATAGTAATGATAATTATAATAATGGCAATAATAGTAGTAATGATAATCATAGTAATGAGAAGAATAATAGTAATAATAATGATGATGATAATGGCAATAATAATGGTAACAAAAATTAATATGAGATTAATAGTAAAAACAATAATAATGATGAAAAATGATTATAATAATAACGATACTAATGATATTCCAGGACTACAAGTGTTGAAAAAAATACAACGAAAGAAAATTCCATTAGGCAGATAATTAATGTAAAGAGAAATACGTGGATAAATTAAAGCCAGAATGAGAGGTGTAGTAAGTTTGAAAACTTTTTTTTCTCTTTCTTTTTCCTCCATTGCTTTCGTCTCTGAGATTCCGAAGAGGAAGTGGAGAAGTGAAAGAGGAAAGAGGAAGAGGATTTGAGTGGTTAATGGTTGCGTGTGTTCGCTTATTTCACTTATTGTTTTTCTTCCTTCCTTTTTGTTCGCGAGAAAGAGAGAGTGGAAATGAGAAACCTGAAAGAAAACGGGAACTCGAATGAAAACGAGAACCTGAAGAGAAAACGGGAACTCAAAAGAAAACGGGAACTAGAAAAAAGAAAACGGGAACTCGAAAGAAAGACCCGAGACGAAAGAAAACGGAACTCTGCCACTGTTTTGCGTGTTATTTACACCGGAAATTCGACACGCGAAGGGAGGAACGCTGCAAAAGTTTTCCCTGACAAGTTGGAAACATCAGAGAGGAGAATCTCGAAGAATTGGCCGGAAAGTCAGGTCCGTTTAATGGTAAATGAATGAGAAGAGAAACATGGAGATAGATGGCGAGAGTGAGGAAAAATATCGTAAACTCTTGGGGATATGGGTCTGACGAGAGGAAAATGGGGGTACGAGGGGAGAATGGGAAGAGAATGGAGATAACTGGGAGAGGGGAAGGAAGAAAGAGACACGGGAGATAAATAGAAATGGAATGAGAAAGACTAGAAGACATATTGGCACGTAAGGAAACATAGATCTAATGGAATATGAGGAACTACTGCTACCATTTTCTTCATTCATTAAACAACAGATGAGATAAAAGTCTAAACTATTATGTAGTTAATGAATACGAAATGAAATAGCAAGATGCACGAAGCACAAAACCTTTTTTTTCTAATATGCTCTAATATAACTTTGATCACGCCAGCCTAGCATTTTTTTTTAACTCCACGAATATTGCACAAAGAAGCCCTCCAGATTTCGTTTTATTTTGGTTGAAATAATAAAAAGGAAAACAAAAAATCAAAGCCAACGAGATTTAAAAAATACATTATTATGATGAACAGCTCTTACTCTAAATTCGAGAAAAAAAAACTATAAATGCATAAACAGTATCAAACGGAATTTAAACGAAGGTGGAGAATGGAGGAACGTTAATAAAAGCTCAAGCACCCATTCACACGCGGAGATCTAATTATCTGGATAAATGAGGCAATAATTATCTCCATTTTATTCTCACTCTTGGTATTGCGACAGCCATGCGCACTCTTGCACGAGACCGAATCTCAAAAACAAAAGAGCAACTGGATGCGCCATGACTGAGTACAACGCCATCTGTTGACAGACGAATCTATAACACGGTGATTGCCAATTGTAAAAGCGAAATAACGACCCTTCGCTTTTGTAAAATTGTCTGATTTGTTGTTGTTCGATGAATTCGCTAATGAATGCACTTAAAATGAACTAACGCAAAACGGATAAATGCCGGCTGTCTTTCTTGCCAATAAACCCGGGTTGTGTAAGAGCGATGCTGCTTCTTTCTGACAGTTATTGCTGAAGACGGAGAGAGAGGGAGGAGGGGGCGGGGGGAAGAGAATGAGTAATAGAGAGAGAGAGAGAGAGAGAGAGAGAGAGAGAGAGAGAGAGAGAGAGAGAGGGAGGGAGAGAGAGAGAGAGAGAGAGAGAGAGAGAGAGAGAGAGAGAGAGAGAGAGAGAGAGAGAGAGAGAGAGAGAGAGAGAGAGAGAGAGAGAGAGGTGGGAAGGGGGACAGACAAACTACGAGAAGGATTTAGAGACAGAAAAAGAAAGAAAGAGAGAAAGGGGGAGGTAGGGAAGGAGAGAGAAAGAGAGGGATACTGATAAACAGTGTGGGCAGATGAATATTAAAACGACAGAAAGAGAAACAGCGGAGAAGAATAGGGAGAATAATAATAATAATGATGATGATGATAATGATAATAATGAAAATGATGACAATATGAGTAATAGTGATGATAATGATAATGATGACATTGATGATAAAGATAATATTGAAAAATGATAGAAATGATATTGGTGAAAATGATAATAATGATTATAACAATTTAATAATTACTCTTAGTAATTATATTACCAATAACGATAATAGCAATGATGATAACACTATTAATGATGATAATGATGATGGTAACCATAATGATGATCATAATGATAATATGAATAATAGCAATGATAGCAATAATAATAATAGTCCTAATAATAGTAATAATGATAATGATAATAATATAACTACTGCTACTAATAACATTAATGGTAATTGATTATTATTAGTATCATTGTTATTATTATCATTATTATGGCAATGATAATAGTATTGATAATGGTAATGAGGATAATGAGGATGATAATAAAGATGATAAAGGCAGTAATTATGATAATACGATATCATTATCAATCATGCTGATATCAATCACAATTGTTGTCGCTAGAATTTTCCATTATGATTACCACTCTGATAATCATCATCATCATCATCATTATCATCATCATCGTCGTCACCAGCTTCACCCCATCATCATTATCTTTATCATCACCATCATCATTATCATCACAATATCATCATCATCGTCGTCACCACCTTCAGCCCCTCATCATTATCTTAATCATCACCATAATCATCATCATCACCATCATCATTATCCTCACAATATCATCATCATCGGCGTCATCACTTTCACTCCATCATCATTGTCTTAATCATCATCACCATAATCATGATCATCACCACCATCATTACCATCATCATTATCATCATCGTCTCATCACTTTCACCCCATCATCCTTATCTTAATAATCATCACCATAATCATCATCATCGCCATTATGGCCATCATCATAATTATCATCGCCATTATCACCATCACCATCATTATCATCATCATCGTCGTCATCACTTTCACCCCAACATCATTGTCTTAATCATCATCACCATCATCATCACCATCACCATCATCATTACCACTATGACCATCATCATCATCATCACAATCACTCGTGAAATAATATCAGACGTTATCCTCATTTTCCTCTTCCCCCTTCCCCTCCCTTCCTCTCCCTCCCACCCCCAACCCCTACTCCCTCCCCCACCACCCCTTCCAATCCTCCCCCTCTCCCACCCCAACCCACCCCCTCCCACCCTCCCCCTCTCCCTCTCCACCCCCCTCCCCATACCAATTCCCCACCCCCACCCCACCCCTCACCCCAACCCCTCTCCCATCCTCCCCTCCATACCCCTCCACCCCTCCCAACCCCCTTCCCCCCTACCCCTAACCCCCCACCCCCTCTTCCCCTCCACCCCCTCACCCTCTCCAACCCAACCCCAACCTCCCTGGGTCCCCCTCTCCCCACCCACCTCTCCCCCTCCCCTTCCACCCTCCCCTCCCTCCCACCACCACGAAGGGCGTGACGTAAACTCCTGCAACTTTGCATATTTTATTCAGATGCGAAGGATTGTGTGAGATGCAAATACGACCCGTCCGGATGCTTCCATAAGAGCTAATTAGGTTATATGTTCCTCAGATGTGTGCTCTGTGCGAGGCAATTTCTCTTTCTCTCTCTCTCGCTCTCTCTTTCTCTCTATCTATCTATCTATATGTCTGCCTGTCTATCTGTCTATCTCTATCTGTTTATCTATCTATTTATTTATTTATTTATCTTTTATTTATTTATTTATTTATCATATCTATTTATCTCAGATGTGTGCGCTGTGCGAGGCAATTTCTCTTTCTCTCTCTCTCTCTCTCTCTCTCTCTTTCTCTCTATCTATCTGTCTATCTGTCTGTCTCTATCTGTATCTGTTTATCTATCTATCTAGCTATATGTCTATCTGTCGATCTCTCTCTTTCTCTCTCTCTATCTATCTATCTATCTGTGT
>NC_091551.1:6980288-6987788 GCF_042767895.1 Penaeus vannamei
AGAAAATAGAATCAAAGGTATCAACATAAGTAAACATGATTAGTGTAATGATGATAATGATAAAAACAGCGTTAATGATAATGATGATGATGATGATAACGGTGATAAGAGATATGTTTAGAAATAGGAAGTGGCGATGAAGATAAATTAACAAGAATAGTATGTTAATAACAATGATAATTTCATTAATAATGGTAATCCTGATAATTATTGTAGTGATAATAATGATGGTGATAACAATAATGATTTTGATGATAATAACGATAACAATATTGATAATAGTGATGATGATGTTAATAATGGTATTGATAATGATGATAATAATGATAACATTAATGATACAAATGATAATAGTAATAACAATAGTAATGATAATAATAACGGTAATAATGATGCGAATAAGAAAAATGACAGAGTAATGATAATAACAATCATATTGATGATAACAGCAAAAACAGTAATACCAATAATGATAATATCAAACAATGATAATAATGAAGATAGCGATAATGGTAATAGTATTGATAAAAAAGATATAGGAATTAAAAAATAATAATAATAAAAAGAGCTGTAATTATGCTAATACTAGTACTAATAACGCTACTAATTATATCAATGAAGGCGATGATCATGATAATGAATATAATAATTCTCGTAAATCTTAATCGTGTTAATTATATCCATGATAACATTTCGTACGCCAACAAGCCAATTAAGAACATCAATTAAATATTCATGATGAGATGTATAATATCTCATATTATTGTTTATTGATTTAAGTTTATTCACTTTGTCGTTAATTGCGATATGTGTTCCGTTTTCTATGTTTTTTGTTGCGATATGTGTTCCGTTTTCTGTCGTTCGAAGATTTGAAAACTGGTTTCCCGTTTTCTTTTATGTCTTTATTTATCATTTTTTTCTTTTCTCTTATTCATTTTTTTATAGTTGTGTTTATGCTAAGTACGAAATATCTTTTTTTGGCGGGTAGGTGTTTTCTATATTGTTAGATATTACAAATCATGAATTACACGTTTTTGATATAAATAAAGCGATTTAATGCCCCCCTTAGAATTCACTTATATAACCAATGAAAACATAGAATATATATATAAATACAATGAATATAAACAATAGATATAAACAATAAAATTAAACAGCATATATATAAATACAATGATAAATAATAAATATAAACAATAAATATAAACGATATAACATAAATAATAAATATAAACAACTACCCACAAAATCACAAAACACGAAAAAAAGCAACCTTCCAAAAAAAAAACAAAAAAACACCAAAACCTTAAAAAAACATACAAAAACAACTCATTCACAGTAAGAAAAAGAAAACAAAAAGAAAATAAAAAAAAAGAAAATGATAAGGAGCTAAACAGCTTAAGTAACACCTCCCAAGGTAAAAATTTATGCATAAAAAGGGGCACTTTTTCTTATTTGCTTCAGTGAGGGAAACGTGACTTGCTTCGGGAGGCCACGATCACGTATGCAACCTCACCCTCGCGTTCCAGAGGGGCCTTAAGTCCTGGGGCATTAAGGTCGACATTGCCTCGGTTTGGCACGGGGAGAGAGACCCTGTTGGCGTGGCCTCGCTTAGCGCTGTCTTGCCCCCGCTTCGCTCCGGTGTGGGAGAGGTGGGAGAGCGTTTGTGTGTGGTTTATGGGCGCGTGTGCGTGAGCGAGGGTCTGTGCACGTGGGCTGAAATGCATCCACGCGCATCCACTTACTCTCTGCATTTCTTTCTCTGTCTGTTAGGCTGTCTGTCTGTCTGTTTGTCTGTGTGTTTGCCTGTCTGTGTGTTTGTCTGTCTGTCTATCTGTTAATCTGTCTGTCTATCTGTTAGTCTGTCTGCCTGCATGTCTGTTAGTCCATCTATTAGTCTGTCTCTCTATCTGTTAGTCTGTCTGTCTGTCTGTTAGTCTAACTGTCTGTTTTTCTGTTTGTTTGGTTTGCTGTCATCATAGAGAAGATAATATCAATAGTAATGGTAATAATGATGATGATTATAATGAAAATAGTAACAATCATATTGATGACGATTATAAAGTTAATGATGATTATCCTTATGATCATATTTATTATCATTATTACTAGCGAAAGCCGTAGAAATTCCTTGTAACAAAAAAATAAATAAATGGTACTTTTCCATTTCTCGCTCCCCCTTTCACCATCCTTCTTCCTCCACTCTCCCTTTCTCTTTCTCTATCCCTCTCCCTTTCTTTATCCTTCTCCCTTTCTATATCTCTCTCCCTCTCCCTTTCTGCCCCTCCCCCTTTCACTTTTCTTCTCACTCCCAAATCTTCTTTAAATTCACTCCTCTCCTTTCGCTTTAAACCTTACTTCTACTCTCTCCCACTTCCCCTCTCTTCCTCTTTAACTTCCCCCACTTCCTTCGCTCCGTTATCTAATTCCCTCTTCCTCCCCGCTTTCATCTCAATTCATCGTCTCCCTTTCGTCTTCATGTCTCCTTCGTTTCCTCTTGTCTTCCTCTTCTCTATCTCCATTTCCTTTTCATGTTTCCTTTGTTTTCCCTCTCTTTCTCCTTCCTCATCTAGTTTAATTCATTATGATAATAGCAACAATGATGATAATGCTGATGATGATAATGATAATAATGATAATAACAATAATAATGACAATAATAATAATAATAATAATAATGATAATAATAATAATAATAATAATAATAATAATAATAACAATAATAATAATGATGATAATGATAATAATAATGATAATAATGATTAATATAATTATGATAATGATAATAATAATAATAATAATAATAACAATAATAATAATAATAATAACAATAATAATAATGATAATGATAATGCTGATGGTGACGACAATGATAATAATGATGGTGATGATGATGATCTTAATAATAACATAATAATAATAATGATAATAATAATAATAAAAACAATAATAATAATAATAATAATAATAATAATAATAATAATAATAATTATTATTATTATTATTATTATTATTATTATTATTATTATTATTATTATAATGATAATAATAATAATAATAATAATGATAATAATGATACTAACAATTGTTGTTATCGTCATTTCATCAGTATTTTCATAACGAAAAAAATCATAATGATAATGAAAAAAATGATATTAGCAATAACAATAATAATAATAATAATCAAAATTATGATTATAATAACGATAATGGGGATAATATAATGATAATAATAATAACATTGATAATACAAGTACTAACAATAATAATGATAGAATAGGATTCTAACAGTGATGTGAGTGAGTGGTGATATAGTGCCTTTATGCAAGCGTGTGTGTGTGTGTTTATGAGTGTGTATGTGCGTGTGTGTGTGTGTGTGTTTATGTGTGTATGTGTGTGTGTGAGAGAGAGTGCGTGCGTGTGAGTGCATGTGTGTGTGTATGTGTGTGTGTGTGCGTGTGTGTGAGTGCGTGTGTGTGTTTGTGTGTGTGTGTGTGAGTGTTTATGTGTGTGCGTCTATGTTTGTTTGTGTGTGTGTGTTTATGTGTGTTTGTGTGTTTCTGTATTTATGTGCGTGCATGTTTTTGCGTGTTTGTGAGTGCGCGTGTGCCTGCCCTGCCCCCATCGCCCCCTGCCACGCCCGCGGTGAAACCCAACCCCTTCCGCGCCCACTCCCCCCCCCCCCTCTCCCTGTGCGTCGCTCCGCCCGCCCCACTCACGTCAAGGGCGCGCCCGCACAGGAAAGAATTGGCTTATCACTTCACTATTAATGTCGTTTTTTTGAAGTGAAGAGTATTACATGTTTTATGTATGTTGTTGTTTTTTTTCTTTTCTCTCTGTTTTTTGTTTTCTTTTTTTTTTTTTTTTTTTTTTGTTTCTCTTTAACTATTTCTCTCTCTCCCTTTCAGTTTTCTTCTTCCTCCGCTCTCCCTTTCCCTTTCTCTATCCCTCTCCCTTTCTCTATCCCTCTCCGTTTCAATTTATCCATTTTCCTATCTCTATCCCTCTTTCTTTCCTTTTATCCCTCTCCCTTTCTCCATCCCTCTCCATTCCCTTTATCCCTCTCCCTTTCTCCATCCCTCTCACTTTCGAGTCCGTTGCTTGGAAATTTGTTTATGGTCTTACTTCATGAAAGACGAAAATCCGAAGAGAAATATGCATGTGAAAAAAACAGGGAATGAAACATAAGCACAATAAAAAAAATAGAATATGAATCGTGACGTTTCGAGTTCCATTACAATCCTCTTCAGGCAACTTGAATTCTTAGCTGAGAAGGAAACTAAGTGTGGCTTGAAACGTTGCAATTCATTAATTTTTTTTCTACTTATTTGTTTAGATTTCTATTTATTACTATCCGGTTTCCATTCGTATCATTTATTTTCACTTTTTTATTGTTATTTTTATTCGTATCCTTTTACGCAGTAGTTTAATTCCTTCTCATTACGACTCGATTTTCATCCATGTTAGTTTCGAATTCACTTTTCTTCTCTTTTCTTCTTTTTCTTCTTGGATAAGTACTCTTTCAGGGAAATCGAGTAAATAAAACACTAGCACTTATTCCGTCATTTTTTTTTTTTTTTTTTTTTTTACAATTTTCTGAAATTTTGTCCATTTTTGAGCGAATTGTCGATTCTCCAGTCAGGCGATAATGATCATTTCCGTTTGAAAACCTTTCCGTCAACTTTTTTCAGCCAAGTATAGTCAGATCAAGAGTTATATTCGAGAATGCTTGTATTTATGATAAATAAAATTGTCAAAAAATTAACGGAAAAAGTGCTAGTGTGACACGGGCTTAAGAAATCTCTTTTCCTCTTTTTCTTCTTCTTCTTCTTTTTGGATAAGTACTCTTCCAGTGAAATCGAGTGAATAAAAAAAGAATCCTCAGCTGTCATCTAAGAAATCTCTTTTCCTCCGCTTCGCCGAAAATCTCCCGAGCTTCTTTCCCGCGCGCGGATCACCGAGCCAGACGTACGATTCGTGGGGCGCTCACCTTTAGCTTTGAGGAAAATCACAATTAATTGAGAATAATTGGCCCCCTCGGTCCTACAGCCGACCGTGTTGAATTTATACCGTGTTCTAGAATATTTTCTTAATCGAATTCTGTAAGTCTAAAATCAAAAAGATATATGTATATGACAGTTTTCTTTCAATTTCGGTTGGAGAAATTGTTAAAGATGTTGTACCTATGTCCGTTTTCTATTTCATTCTCTCGTAAGTCGCGCTATATCTTTCACCCAAACCCACAAAATATCATTCGATTACGTAAAGGAACAAAGGAGCTTAGGGGCAGAAAAAAAGAAAAAGAAATAAAAATAGACGAAGAGGAAGAAACACGGCGAGGAGTGAGAGAGGAGGAAGAGATGTAATCGAGACGAGGAAGGGGGAGGGGGGGAGAGATAGACAGACAGGAGAAAGAGAGAGACAGACCTACAGACAGACAGACAGACAGGAGAGAGAGAGAGAGAGAGAGAGAGAGAGAGAGAGAGACCTACAGATAGACAGATAGAAAAGAGAGAGAGAGAGAGACCTAGAGACAGACAGAAGCGACAGAGAAGTGACAGACCTACAGACAGACAGATAAAAGAGATAGACCTACAGACAGGCAGAAGAAACAGACAGAGAAGAGAGAGAGAGAGACCTACAGACAGTCAAACAGAAGATACAGACAGACAAACATAAGAGACAGACCTACAGACAGATAGAAGAGACAGACAGACAGACAGAAGACACAGACCCACAGACAGACAAACAGAAGACACAGACACAAAAACAGACACACGGAGAAGAAACGAGAGAAAGAGAGAGAGAGAGAGAGACGCGAACGAAAATCAGTCCGGGAAAACACTCAAGGTTCCAAGAAAGACGAGAGGCAGGATATTTGAAGGACCTTGC
This sequence comes from Penaeus vannamei, assembly GCF_042767895.1. Taxonomy (NCBI): domain Eukaryota; kingdom Metazoa; phylum Arthropoda; class Malacostraca; order Decapoda; family Penaeidae; genus Penaeus; species Penaeus vannamei. The sequence goes on from NC_091551.1 coordinate 6,986,181, forward strand.
AGCTCAGGCCAAACAAGGTCATCTCAGGGCAGGAAGAGAGAGCAACAGGAGCAAAACAAGGCGATTCTGTGAAGACGCGCCGCTGCCTTGTGAATGGGTCTGTCACAATGCGGTAGGTATGTGATGCTTTTTTTATTTCTCTCTCTCTCTATCTGTCTGCCTGTGTGTCTGTCTATCCTTCTCTCTATCTATCTATCTATCTATCTATCCATCTATCAGTCTATGCATCTATCAATCTGTGTATATATCCTTCTCTCTCTCTCTCTCTCTCTCTCTCTCTCTCTCTCTCACTGTCTCTATCTATCTATTTCTCTGGGCTTATATGTAGGTGTAGGTGTATTCTCTCTCTCTCTCTCTCTCTCTCTCTCTTGCTATCTTGCCCTCTCTCTCTCTCTCTCTTGCTATCTTGCTCTCTCTCTCGCTGGGCTTAGCTGTGTGTGTATGTATGTGTAAGTATGCATACTACATGTATGCAGGTGTGCGTGTTTTCCCCTTTTCCCGTGTTTGTTTATCGTTTTTTTGTGTGTATGTGTATTGAGGGCATATGAATGTTTATGTTTGTTCCTTTTTCTTGGTCAATTTCGTCTGATTTCTTTCTTTTCTTGTGTTTGTCTTTCTCTTTTTTCCTCTCTTGCATTTTCATTTTTTCCATTTTTTTTTCGTTTCTCTTTTCTGTACTCTTTCGTTCTCTTTGATTCAATCTCTCTCTCCTTTGCTCTTCTTTGGTTTCCACTTCGTTCCTCTCTCTCTCTTACTCTCATTCTCGCTCTCTTTCTCAATCCCCTTCTCTCTCCCTCTCTCTCTCTCTCTTTCTCCCCCCCCCCCTCTCTCTCTCTCTCTCTCTCCTTTCCCTTCCCTATACCGCTTGTTTTCATTACGCACCCTTTTTCTTCCCCTCCCTCTCCTTCCCCTATCCTTATCCCCTCCTTCGCCCCCCCCCCCTCTCTCCCTTTCACCCTCCTCCCCCTCAGCCTCTCCCTCCCTCCCAACCTCCCTTTCTCCCTCCCCTTCACCCATACCCTCCCTCACCTCCATAGTCCCTTCCCTCCTTCTCCCTCCCTCCCACCCTCCCTTTCTCCCTCTCCCCCTTCACCCATACCCCCCCCCCCCCACCATTCGCCCTCTCCCTTTCCCTCCCCCTTCACCCATACCCTCCCTCACCCCCATTCGCCTTTCCCCTTCCCCTCACCCCCTCCCCCATTCGCCTCTCCCCTCCCCCTCACCCTTTCCCCTCTCCCTCACCCCTTCCCCCATTCGCCTTTCGCCCTCTCCTTTTTCCCCTCCCCCCCTCCCCCTCCCCCCCCTCACCCCTCACCCTTCCCCTCGCCTCACCCCTAGCAGGAGGCGCGTCAGGGAGCGATGAAGCACCTGTACGGCCGCCTCGCCCATCAACCCGACAACAATAACACGTTCGCCAATTAAGTTCTCGGCTCCGACCCTCCCTTCAGCGCTCGCCGCAAGTCCCAGCCCTCGTCGTGGATCGGAATTCTGAAGGGACTGAATTTGTGCGCCTTCACTGCGGTCCTGCCGGAATTTTGGTGACGTCATCGTAGTGTGGGTGATGAAGATTTTTGCAAAAAAAAAGGAAAATGACGCCTTCACTGCGGT
>NC_091551.1:6992788-6995288 GCF_042767895.1 Penaeus vannamei
AACATGAATACGGTTCAGCATGACAGACAATCTCATTCATTCGATGTCTCTACTAATTAACGAAGAGAATTAATTGCCTTGGTGTTTATGAGTACTGACACTGGCCTTACGTAATAGTCATTTCTCATATGGTGTTATTATCTTTGTGATTATTACTCATATAAAGAAAAAAATCCTCTAATTTTGCAATAGATAATTTCATGGATTTTTTTTCATATTCTAGTGGTCGTTAATGTGATTTTGTATTTCTTTTTCTTATTATTACATTTTTTCTTCATGTTTTTTCCTATCTTATAAGGATTATCTTAATTAATATTGTTATCATCATTATCATCATTATCACTGTTCGCATTATCATTGTTATTATCATTGTTCCTCTTAAACATTATCATTGGGATAATCATTATAATTGTTATGGTAAATATCATTATCGTTATTACTGTCATTATCATTATCATTATTATTGTTCTCATTATTATCATTATGATCATAATTATCACTGTTATTATCATTATCATTATTAATGGCATCATTATCATTATCGACATCATTATCATAATCATTATCATTATCAGTAGTAATAGTAGTAGTCGTATGATCATTATTATTATCATCATCATCATCAATGCTACTATTATCATTATAATTATTGCTAACATGACTACTGCCAAGATTATGTTTTTGGTAGCGTTGGTTAGTTAGTTAGTATGTTTGTTTGTTCGTTAGCAGGATAACTCAAAATGTTATGAACAGATAATTACTAGAGGTGTGTCTTAGGCTAATTTCGATGCCATTAAATTTTGGTGGTGATCCGGATCCAGGAATAAGGGTAACTGTTATTATGTTAGCGGACGTCGCCAGTGTGCTAGAGAACACACGGGCGACGTCATTTTCTCCAACTCTTTTTCTCTAACTCATTTTCTCCAACTTTTTTTCTCCAACTTTTTTTCTCCAACTCATTTTCTCCAACTCTTTTTTCTCTAACTCATTTTCTCCAACTTTTTTTCTCCAACTTTTTTTCTCCAACTCTTTTTCTCCGGCACTTTTTCTCCAACTCATTTTCTCCAAGTCTTTTTCTCCAACTCTTTCTCCAACTCATTTTCTCCAAGTCTTTTTCTCCAACTCTCTTCCTCCAAATCATTTTCTCCAAGTCTTTTTCTCCAACTCATTTTCTCCAAGTCTTTTTCTCCAACTCTTTCGCCCAAATCATTTTCTCCAAGTCTTTTTCTCCAGCTCATTTTCTCCAAGTCTTTTTCTCCAACTCTTTTCCTCCAAATCATTTTCTCCAAGTCTTTTTCTCCAACTCATTTTCTCCAAGTCTTTTTCTCCAACTCTTTTCCTCCAAATCATTTTCTCCAAGTCTTTTTCTCCAACTCATTTTCTCCAACTCATTTTCTCCAAGTCTTTTTCTCCAACTCTTTCTCCAACTCATTTTCTCCAAGTCTTTTTCTCCAACTCTTTTCCTCCAAATCATTTTCTCCAAGTCTTTTTCTCCAACTCATTTTCTCCAACTCTTTTTCTCCAGCACTTTTTCTCCAACTCATTTTCTCCAACTCTATTTCTCTAATTCATTTTCTCCAACTCTTTTTCTCCAACTATTTTCCTCCAACTATTTTCCTCCAACTCATTTTCTCCAACTCATTTTCTCCAACTATTTTCCTCCAACTAATTTTCTCCAACTCATTTTCTCTAACATTTTCCCGGTTCCGTTTCACCAACACAAACCCCTTTTTTCCAACCCCCTTTCTCCAACATCCCCCTCATCCCCATTTTTCGATTCTGGTCCACCAACTCCCCTTCTCCAACACCCCCAATTTATTTATTTTTTCTTATTCCATTTTATCAAATTCTGTTCTCCAACTCTTTCACTAACCCCTCCATGCTTTTGTTGTTGTTGTTGTTGTTTTTAATTGTTACACTGGCAACCTTCCTTAAACACCCTATTTTTTCAATTTCCTTTCTCCAACACTCCCATTTTCCAATCCTATTTCCCAACTCCCTCTCTCCAACACCCGCACTTCCCCACCTCCACCCCCATCACCCCCACCCCTATCACCCCATGCCACGACCAAGCCATGGGGGCTTACAGATGTTTGCACTCAGCGGAACTTGAAACGGATGACCTAAGCAAGAGAGGGGGGAGGGGGGAAGGGGAGGGGTGGGGAAGGAGGGGGAGGAAGAGGTAGGGAAAATGGGGGAGGGGGAGGAGAAGGAGGAGGGGAGAGGAGGGAGGAGTAGGGAGGGGGTAAGGAAGGAGGTAGCATAGGAGGGGGAGGGAGGGGAAGGGGAGACAGGTGGGGAGGAGGGGGAGGAAGGTAAGGAGAGCGAGAGGAGGTAGGGAAAGTGGGGGAGAGGGATGGTGGGGAGAGAAGGGAAGGAGGAGGGAAGGGTAAGGAGGGCGGTAGTGTAGGAGGGGAGAGGCAGGGTAAGTAGGGAAGGGAGAAAGAGAGGGGTGGTGGGGAGGGGAGGAGAGAGGGAGAGAGAGAGACCAAAAGAAGTA
>NC_091551.1:7000288-7012788 GCF_042767895.1 Penaeus vannamei
GATGTTGAATCAACTTTGCATGATCAATACGATGTCATGCAAAGAACAGACACGGATGTTGCAGAGTCCATGTGGCTTCATTATCGAGGTTTTAGATCGCGGTTTCTAAATAACGGGTTTCGAAGTTGTCGGTTTCTGGTTTCTAGTATTTTTTGGTGAGGGTTCTGGTTTTTTTTTTTTTTTTTTTGGAGAAGGGGGGGAGGGTAGGGGGAAGGGTTTTAAGATTTTTTTGTTTTTTTTAAGATGGTTGGTTTCGGGTTTTTTTTTTGGGGGGGGGGAGAGGGGTGGTTATAGATAGTAGATTTTGGTTTCTAGATTTTGTGGTACGATTTTGTATATATTTTTTTCTAGTTTCATTGGATTTTTTTATTTACTCTTTTTTGTATATTAGAGATTCAGTTTTCTAAAATCAAGGTTCTGTTTTTTTCTAGTTTTTGGTTTCTTGATTAAAAATTCTGGTTTCTAGGTCTTAATTTCTTTTAAATGTTCTAGGTTTCTAGCAGATTCTAGTTTGTTTTTTTTCTAGATTTTAGTTCGTGGTTTCTAGACGAGAACAGCTGCCTTCTTCTCAACGACTCGATCTGAAAAGAGAAATTTATAATTAATATAAAAATAATGATAACAATAACGATGATGATAAAGTTAATGATAATGATAACGATGGTGATAAAGATAAAGATAACAATAACATTGGTGATAATGATAATGATAATAATAACGATCGTGCTAAAGATAAAGATAATAATGATATGAATATTGGCCCTAAAGGTGCTATGATATAATGATGATGATAATAGTGATGATAACATTGATTAATGCTAATGATGGTACTCTTCATTAGTAATAATATCATTAGCTTCATCTTAATTATTATTGTAATGGGATGATTAATTCTGATAATGACTGGAATTTTGGTTGATAGAGAATGAATTATATGCGAGATTTAGATATTATCTTACCAATGTAATTGAGAAAGAAAATTAATGACTGGATTAAAGAAATAGCTTTGAAGAGAGAGAACTGTTCTCATTCTCTGTCTATTTGTTTTATCTATGTTCTTTTGTTTCTGTCTCGTTCTCTTTTTCTCTTTTTTTCTTTCTTTCTCTCTCTTTCTCTCTCTATTTCTACCTCTCTATTTCTCTCTCTCTCTCTCTCTCTCTCTCTCTCTCTCTCTCTCTCTCTCTCTCTCTCTCTCTCTCTCTCTCTCCTCTCCTCTCCTCTCCTCTCCTCTCTCTCTCTCTCTCTCTCTCTCTCTCTCCTAAGTATAGATCAATATACTTCTTTTTGATGTTTATAATTAAGTCCGATTTTCTACTTAATTATAAATTCAAGTAAAGAAAAGAAAAGGAAAAAAAAAGATAGATGAATAAAAATAACTAAAAATAGTGTAAAAACGATACACATGTTAAGAAAACTTTATGCGGGGAGATAGAATGTGATAAAAGAAGGAGATAGGAAGAAAGAAGAGAACAAAAAAATGTGTAAAAATAAGATAATAGAGAAATCTAAGGAAAAATGAAAAAAATAGATAAAAAGGAAAAAAAGTGCAAAATGCGGAGGATTTTGACGATGCTCCATGCAGAATATATGCAAAAATGTAAATAGATAGAAAAAAAAACTAGAAAGGAATTCTATATACATACATACATATATATGAGTGTGTGTATGTGTGTGTGTGTGTGTGTGTGTGTGTCTGTGTGTGTGTTTGTGCGTGCGTACGTGAAAGTGTGTGTGTTTGTGCGTGCGTACGTGAAAGTGTGTGTGTTTGTGCGTGCGTACGTGAAAGTGAAAGTGTGTGTGTTTGTGCGTGCATACGTGAAAGTGTGTGTGTGTGTATGTCTGTGTCTGTGTATGTATCTATACATTTAACTTAGAAAATGAGTCTTGGAAGTCTTAAAACCCAATTTTCAAAAGCGGTCGCTGTTTGAGGCCTTTCACTTGATCCAAAGGACCCCTATATAAGGACCCCTTTCTTACAGAACCCTAGCCCGGAGCCCCAGTCAGTATCATGTGGCTCCATATAAGAGAGGGCCCCCATAATTCCACGAGTCTTGGGGACCCCAAAGTGACACAGCCCGGTCGTATGGGAACCCGCAGTGTCATATTGTAAAAACGCGTCAGAGAGCATGAGAAGACAGCTGTTTGAGGGGAAATCAGCTGTACAGGAAGCATAGAATGGATAAATGAATAATAATAATTATGAATGTATAGAATCAACCCGCTCGCTATGATCTTCGCTGCTGATGATTATATGATAATTGTTATTATGATAATTATCATCATTATTATTATGATGATCATATGATAAGCACAATAATGATGATAACAATAATAATGATAACAACAATGATAATGATGATAATAGGGAAAGTGATAGCAATGATAACAATGATAATAGTAATGAAAATGATAACACTAATAATTATAATAATGATATCATTAATGATACTGCAATTCGTAGGTAAATAGATAGATAGTTAGAGAGACAGATAGGTAGGTAAGTAGAAAGATAGACCTATATAGGTTGGTATGTAGATAGATAGATAGACGGATAGATAAAGAGACAGAGAGACAAACAGATAGATAAATAGACAGTTAAATTGACAAAAAGACACACAGATAAACAGACAAAGAGACACACAGATAAATAGATAGATACGAGTAGATTAAAAGATAGATAAATATTGATAAATAGAAGATAGATAGATGTAAATAGATAGATAGATAACACGCAGAAGACTAAACGCACTATGGAAATAAACAAGATAACAAATAACATAAACTATAAAACTAGTAACCCAGTTGTACAGTCGCTGTCACACTAGCAATTTTTCCGTCAATTTTTAGACAATTTCATTTAACATAAATACAAACATTCACGAATATAGCTCTTGATCTGACTATACTTGGCTGAAAAAGTTGACGTTAAGGTTTTCAGACGGAAACGATCATTATCGTCTGACTGGAGAATCGACAATTCGCTCAAAAATGGAGAAAATTTCAGAAAATTGTCAAAAAATTTATGGAAAAAGTGCTACTGTGACAGCGCCTTAAGTCCGACTCAAATAAGATAAGATATGGACCGAAACACAAGAAAAACACCAGATCAAAATGAATATTTAAAAAATAATAATAATAAATAAATGTTTAAAAATCCTCTCCTCCCCCCCCTCCCCCCTCCCCCCTTCCCCGCTTCTAAAAAAAAAATTAAAAGAAAATTAAAATCAAAAAATTCTCTCCTCCTCCCCCCTCCTCCCCCCTCCCCCGCTTCTAAAAAAATCGCGTCAGCTCTTGCTAAGCGGACTCGGGCGATTAAAGGGCTAGATTCCCGTTTCGGAAAAGAGAAATTGAGAGACGAAAATAAAATGAAACAAGAAGAAAAAAAGGAAGAAAGCGGGAAAAATGCATACATATACAAATATGCGTACACGTATACACACCCAGACACACACACACACACACACACACACACACACACACACACACACACACACACACACACACACACATATATATATATATATATATATATATATATATATATATATATATATATATATATATATATATATATATATATTTGCTTAAGAGGCTTGTGGTTTCGTCAGTGAGGGGAAGGAGGGAGGGAAGGAGAGAGAGCGGGAGGATGGGGCGAGATGAGGGAGGGAGGGATGTAAAGAGAGACAGAGAAAGCCAAGGAGAGACTGACCGAGGGAAGGAAGTGAGGGAGGGAAAGACCGAAGAAGTGAAGAGGGAGGGAGAGAGAGACTGAGGGATGGAGAGATTGAGAGAGGGAAGGAGGGAGAGAGAGAGAGTCTGAGGTAGGGAGGGAGGGAGGGAGGAACAGAGACACCGAGGGAGGGAGAGAGAGACTGAGAGAGGGAGGTAGAGAGAGAGAGAGACCGAAGAAGGGAGAGAGAGAGAGAGAGAGGGAGAGAGAGAGAGAGAGACCGAGGGATGAAGGAAGGGAGGGAGAGAGAGAGAGACCGAGGGAGGGAGGGAGAGACCGAGGGAGGGAGGGAGGGAGGGAGATTGGACCTCATGTCCCGGAGCTTAGCGTGCGACCTGTCTTTTCTCCCGCGAATTTCTCTCCCTTTTTCCGCTTTCCTTTTATCTTTTCCTGCCTCCTTTTCCTCTTTTTCTTTCTTTTTTTACTTCTATTTTTATCTTATTATTAAGACATTCTTTTTTACTTATATCTTTTTGCAATTTTTTTTAACCTTTTTTTTACTTTTATTTATGTAACTTTTTTTTTTACTTCTATTTTATTTTTTTTCTAATTCTATTTTTGTAACTTTTTTTCTTCTTTTTTACGGCATTTCCTTTCGGCCTTCTTCTCCATTCTTTCTTTCCACTTCGTCTGTTTTGTTCTTGTCGTCTTTTCTATATTTTTCTCTCGTTTATCTTTCTCTTTCATGCTTATTTTAGAAATATATGAAAAGCGAAGACCTAAGAAAGAAGAAATATATGATAAACAAAGACGGAAAAAAGAAGAAATATATGATAAACAAAGACGGAAAAAAATGAAATATATGATAGACAAACACGGAAAAAAGAAGAAATATATCATAAACAAAAACGGAAAAAAAGAAATATATGAAAAGCAAAGACGGAAAAAAAATAAATATATGATAGACAAAGACGGAAAAAGAAGAAATGTATGATAGACAAAGACGGAAAAAAGAAGAAATATATGATAAAGAAAGACTAAAGAAAGAAGAAATATATATATATATATATATATATATATATATATATATATATATATATATATATATATATATATATATATACATATATATAGATAGATAGATAGATAGATAGATAGATAGATAGATAGATAGATAGATAGATAGATAGATAGATAGATAGATAGATAGATAGAGATAGTTAGATAGATAGATAGATAGAGATAGTTAGATAGATAGATAGATAGATAGATAGATAGATAGATAGATATAAATGATAGCGGTAATAATGACAGTGAGGATAATAATGATGATAATGATGATGATAAAATAATGACGACGATAATGAGGATAATGATAAAAATGATAACAATAAAATGATAATAGTAACAATAATACAAATGAGGATAGTAGTAACATAAATAAAACAATAATGATAATGATAATAATAATGATAATGATGATGATTATAAGAATAATAAGAATAATAATTATAATAATAACAGTAATAATTGTAATAATAATGAAAATGATGATAATGATAATAATAATCACAATAACGATAAAGATGATAATAACAATAATACCAATGATGATAACAATAACAATAATAATAAAAATAAAAATAACGATGATGATAATAACAACAACAATAATAACAAGAACAACACCGATAACAACACTAAACAAAAAAAACAATGAATCCACAGAAAGATAATCAGATTAAAAAATCAATAAATCCACAGAAAGATAATCAGATTAAAAAATCGATAAATTCACAGAAAGATAATCAGATAAAAAAAACAATAAATCCACAGAAAGATTATCAGATAAAAAAAATCAATAAATCCACAGAAAGATAATCAGATAAAAAAAATCAATAAATCCACAGAAAGATAATCAGATTTTAAAAAATCAATAAATCCACAGAAAGATAATCAGATTTTAAAAAAATCAATAAATCCACAGAAAGATAATCAGATTTTTAAAAAATCAATAAATCCACAGAAAGATAATCAGATTTTTAAAAAATCAATAAATCCACAGAAAGATAATCAGATTTTAAAAAAATCAATAAATCCACAGAAAGATAATCAGATTTAAAAAAAACAATAAATCCACAGAAAGATAATCAGATTTTAAAAAAACAATAAATCCACAGAAAGATAATCAGATTTTAAAAAATCAATAAATCCACAGAAAGATAATCAGATAAAAAAAAAACAATAAATCCACAGAAAGATAATCAGATAAAAAAAATCAATAAATCCACAGAAAGATTTACAAATAAAACAAAAACAAAACAAAAACAAAACCAAAAAAATGAATAAAACTCAGTAACAAAACCCGGAAATAAAACGCCGTTCTTCCCAGCCAAGGCAAGCGAGAGAGAGAGAGAAATCCGGTTTGTGTATTGGTGAATTACTGTAATTACCTCTGTAATTGCTTCTGTAATCTTAATTGTATCTGCTGTTGTATCTGTAACTTTATTGGTATCTGCGTTTGTGCATTGTGAGATGTTAATGGAGAAATAAGTGGAATTAAATAGATGGTCGATGATTTTCGAATGAAGATGGAGAAATAAATAAATGGAATTAAATAGATGGTCGATGATATACGAATAAAGAAGAATTAAATGGAATTAAATAGATGGTCGATGATACACGAATAAAGATGGAGAAATAAGTGGAATTAAATAGATGGTCGATGATTTACGAATAAAGATGGAGAAATAAGTGGAATTAGATAGATGGTCGATGATTTACGAATAAAGATGGAGAAATAAGTGGAATTGAATAGGTGATATACGAAGAAAGAGGAAAAATGAAGAGAATGATAAAAGATGTGTGGAAGTGGAAAATTGCGATAATGAGGGAGGTGAGATTAATGTTAACAAATGGAATCAAATAGGGAGAGATAAGAAGAGAGAGGGAAGGGAGGGAGAGAGATAGAGAGAGAAAGAAAGAGAAGGGGGGAGAGAGATATAAAAACAGGAAAAAACAACAAACTTTCAGGAAAAAAGGCAGAATAGTAATAAAACTTTTTTTGTTTTGTTTTTTTGATAAAGGAAAAAGATATAGATTTATCCCACGGTCTAAGAAATAGACAAATATTAACGAAATAACCCCCCACGTACCCCGCCCCCCTCCCCTCCCTTCCAGCCTCCCTCCCCATTCCTGCCTATCCCCTTTCCCCCTCCCCCTCCCCCCCTTTCCCTCCCCCATCCCCCCTCCCCTTTCCCATATCCCTGCCTATCTCCCCTCCTCCTCCCTTTCCCTTCCAGCCTCCCCATCCCCATCCCTGCCTATCCCTGCCCTTTCCATTCCCACACTCACCCCCCTTTCCCTCCCTTCCTCCGTCCTAACCCCTCCCCCTTTCCCTCCCTCCTCACCCCCCTCCCCTCCCTCCCTCCCAGCCTCCCCCATCCCCCTCCCCCTTCTTCCCTGCCTCCCACCCCATCCCTCCCTATCCTACCTTCTCCCCCCCTCCACCCCCCCCCGAGCTCCGCCAAAGGGACGAAATCGGAAGACGACAAAAAGCCAAAAAATAAAACGCCAGATTAACACCCAGCGAACACACGAAATTTTTTTTCTCTCCCCCAACCGCCATTTTCTTCCCGTTTTCTATTTCCTTTTTTTCTCATCGTTTACCCTTTCTTTTTCGTTTCTTTTTTAATCCCCTTTTCATTTATTTTATTGTTTTCTATTCCATTCTCGATTTCGTTTTCCGTTATTATCATTTTTTTTTTTAACATTACGGGATCTTATCTTATTCTTATATAAAATTCTTATCGTTTCCCCTTTCTTTTCGTTTCCTTCTTAATCCCCTTTTAATTTATTCTATTGTATTCTCTTCCATTCTCGATTTCGTTTTCCGTTATTTTCTTTTTTTTAACATTACAGGATCTTATCTTATTCTTATATAAAATTCTTATCGTTTCCCCTTTCTTTTCGTTTCCTTCTTAATCCCCTTTTAATTTATTCTATTGTATTCTCTTCCATTCTCGATTTCGTTTTCCGTTATTTTCTTTTTTTTTAACACTACGGGATCTTATTCTTATTCTTATATAAAATTCTTATCGTTTCCCCTTTCTTTTCGTTTCCTTATTAAATTCCCTTTTAATTTATTTTATTTTATTCTCTTCAATTCTCGATTTCGTTTTCCAATATATATATTTTTTAAACACTGCGGGATCTTCTCTTATTCTTATATAAAATTCTTATCGATTCCCCTTTCTTTCTGTTTCCTTTTTAATCCCCTTTTAACTTAATTTATTGTTTTCTCTTCCGTTCTCGATTTCGTTTTCCGTTGTTTTTTTTTTTTTTTTTTTTACACTGCTTTTCGTTTCCTTTTAAATCCCCTTTTAACTTATTCTATTGTTTTCTATTCCATTCTCGATTTCGTTATCCGTTATTTTTTTTTTTTTTAACACTACGGGATCGTCATGAGCTCCGCGCATGACAAAGACATATGGCGGCCGAACGTCACGTGACACTTCCATGCATGTGGAAGGGGTAACTCATTCATTTTCTCTTCTGAAGGGCGTTCGCATCAGCACTTGGGAGGGGGGGGAGGGGAGGGGGAGGGGAGGAGGGAGGAGGGAGGAGGAGGAGGGAGGGGGGAGGGGAGGGAGGAGGAAGGGGAAGGAGGGGGAGGGGGTGATATGAGGTTCGGAATCGCTCCTTTTTATTGAATATTTTGGTTAAAGTGATGATTGTGGCTTTGTGTGTGTGTGTGTTAGTTTGTGTGTGTGCGTTAGCTTGTGTGTTAGTGTGTGTGTGTGTGTGTGTGAATGGATGTATGTCTGCATAAATATGAAATATGTATATATATATATATATATATATATATATATATATATATATATATATATATATATATATATATGTATATATATATGTGTGTGTGTGTGTGTGTGTGTGTGTGTGTGTGTGTGTGTGTGTGTGTGTGTGTGTGTGTGTGTGAATGGATGTATGTCTGCATAAATATGAAATATGTATATATATATATATATATATATATATATATATATATATATATATATATATATATATATATATGTGTGTGTGTGTGTGTGTGTGTGTGTGTGTGTGTGTGTGTGTGTGTGTGTGTGTGTGTGTGTGTGTGTGTGTGTGTGTGTGTGTGTATACGTGTGTGTGAGTGTGTGTGTGTTTTTTTTTTTTTTTTGTGTGTGTATGTGTGTATACATTTACATATAGAAAATTACCACCTTCACACAGCCTTAAATATCACAGCAATCATAATCACGGTAGCATCGAAAATTCAAAGAAAATCCTCGATTGACAGCTGATTTGCCCCAACCACCTGTCAAGTGCATCCAAGTGATAGATTTGACCGCCTGCTATCAAACACATAAATTCATATTGCAAGAACTAGTCACGTAAATGAATAAATAGCAATGAATGAAGAAATTAGAAATGTCATCATAAGAAATAAAATAAAATAAAAATTCACACGTTTGTTACCAGTCAATCATCTCAAATTCAGTATCTTTCCACACTAGAAAAGAAAAGAAAAAAAACTAAAAAACGGAAAAAAATAAAAAACGAAAAAAAAAATCATGTTGTCTCTACTCCTTTAAGTGTCGATCGACTAAGGGGGAACAAAGGGGAGGGGGAGAAAGTACATCATTCTGTAGCATAAAAGTGCTCTGTCAAGTCTCTTTTTCATTGTGTATATCGCTTTCGGGGGAAAAAAGACTTTTTCGGGTATTTGACGTAATACCCGATATAGTGAAAGTGGATAAAAAAAAATAAAGGGAAATGGGCCATTCGGGGTTGGGAGATTTGATATGTATGTATGTCGTGTATGCATATATATTGAAGTTTGTATATAGACATACGTACGTCCGTAGGTACATACCTACAAAAATGCTTACAAATATATGTGCGTGCATTAATGCCTCATACATATATATGTGTGTGTGTGTGTGTGTGTGTGTGTGTGTGAGAGAGAGAGAGAGAGAGAGAGAGAGAGAGAGAGAGAGAGAGAGAGAGAGAGAGAGAGAGAGAGAGAGGAGAGGAGAGAGAGAGAGAGAGAGAGAGAGAGAGAGAGAGAGAATACATATGTGTGAGAGAGAGAGAGAAAGAGAGAAAAAAAACATATGTGATAGAGAAAGAAAATACATGTGTGTGAAAGAGAAAGAGAAAGAGAGAGAAAAAAACATAAGTCAGAGAGAGAGAAAAAAAAAATACATATGTGTATGAGAAAGAGAAAGAGAGAAAATATATGTGTGTGTGAGAGAGAGAAAGAGAGAGAGAAAATACATATGTGAGAAAGAGAAAGTACATATCAGTGTGAGAAAGAGAAAAAGAGAGAGAGAGAATACATATGTGTGTGTGTGTGTGTGAGAGAGAGAGAGAGAGAGAGAGAGAGAAGAGAGAGAGAGAGAGAGAGAGAGAGAGAGAGAGAGAGAGAGAGAGAGAGAGAGAGAGAGAGAAAGAGAGAGAGAAACTTAGTATGTTTGCGTCTTCCTCTATGCATGATATATGTCGCTACATGCTAGTATGTTGCAACAAATGTCTGTCCTGGTTGCAGAGGTCAAAGGTCAACTCACAATTTTTCGATTCTGAATGATTAATGAGTTGGAAATGTCTTTGTCCCTTTTTATCATAATTATCAGTCGTTTTATCTTTATTAGAACAGGGAGGAAAATGGAGGGCGGATGAATATACAAAAAAGGAAGTGATCAGAGGAGGAGGAGACAGAGAGGAAAGGGGGAAAGGGAAAAGAAGGGAAATAGAAAAGAGACAGAGAGCAAGAAACAAAGACAAACAGACAAGACAATCAAAACAAACGAACACATAGATAACAAAACAACCCCCCCCCAAAATCAAACCCTACCTCTTAAAAAGGAAAAATAAAGATAAATAAATAAATAAATAAGTAAATAAATAAATACATAAACAGAGAAAAGCAATACACAATAAAAACTACCCAGGGAAAAAAACGAAAGCACCAATAATAATTATAATAGATAATAAAAGAAAACAGAAAAAAGGCAATACACAGCTAAAACTACCCAGGGATAAAAAACGAAACCACCAATAACAATAATGATAAATAATAAAAGAAAACAGAAGAAAGACAGTACACAGCAAAAACTACCCAGGAAAAAGCAAAAGCACCAATAACAATAATAATAGATAATAAAAGAAAACAGAAAGAAAGCAATACACAGCAAAAACTACCCATGAAAAAAACGAAAGCACCAATAATAATAATAATAATGATGATAGATAATAAAAGAAAACAGAAAAAAACAATACACAACAAAAACTATCCAGGAAAAAAACGAAAGCACCAATAACAATAATAATAGATAATAAAAAAACAATACACAGTAAAAACTACCCAGGGAAAAAAAACGAAAGCACCAATAATAATAATAATAGATAATAAAAGAAAACAGAAAAAAACAATACGCAGTAAAAACTACCCAGGGAAAAGGGAAAGCACCAATAATAATAATAGATAATAAAAGAAAACAGAAAATAAGCAATACACAGCAAAAACTACCCAGGGAAAAAAACGAAAGCACCAATAACAATAATAATAGATAATAAAAGAAAACAAAAAAAGCAAGACACAGCAAAAACTACCCAGGGAAAAAAACGAAAGCACCAATAACAATAATAATAGATAATAAAAGAAAACAAAAAAAGCAAGACACAGCAAACACTACCCAGGGAAAAGCGAAACCACCAATAATAATAATAACAATAGACAATAAAAGAAAACAGAAAAAACGCAATTCTCAGTAAAAACTATCCAAGAAAAAACGAAAGCACCAATAATAATAATAATAATAACAATAGATAATAAAAGAAAACAGAAAAAAAGCAAGACACAGCAAAAACTACCCAGGGAAAAGCGAAAGCACCAATAACAATAATAACAGATAATAAAAGAAAACAGAAAAAAAGACAATACACACCAAAAACTACCCATGAAAAAAACGAAAGCACCAATAATAATAATAATAATAATAATAATAATAATAATAATAATAGACAATAAAAGAAAACAGAAAAAAAGCAATTCACAGCAAAAACTACCCAGGAAAAAAAACGAAAACACCAATAACAATAACAATAGATAATAAAAGAATACAGAAAAAAGCAAGACACAGCAAAAACTACCGAGGGAAAAGCGAAAGCACCGATAATGATAATAATAGATAATAAAAATTAAACAATACGCAGCAAAAACTATCCAGGAAAAAAACGAAACCACCAATAATAATAATAACAATAGATAATAAAAGAATACAGAAAAAAAGCAAGACACAGCAAAAACTACCCAGGGAAAAGCGAAAGCACGCAAGCAGAGAATGAAATGAAGACACGAGACAATAAGACCGCCGCCAGACTAACCACAGTCAACAGAAAACGAAGAGCAGAAAATAGCGATAGAAAATCTGGGTTAAAGAGAGGGAGGGAGAGGGAGAAGATGAGGAAGAAGGGGAAGGAGAGGAAGGAGAGGGAGACGGGGAGAGAGAGAAGATGAGGAAGAAGGGGAAGAAGAGGGAGATGGGGAGAGGGAGGGAGGGAGAGAAGATGAGGAAGAAGGGGAAGGAGGGGAAGGAGAGGGAGATGGGGAGAGGGAGAGAGGAAGAGGCAGACGTGGAGAGGGAGAAGATGAGGAAGAAGGGGAAGGAGAGGGAGAGAAGCAGAGGGAGACAGGGAGAGGGGAGAAGATGAGGAAGAAAGTGAAGTACAGGGAGAGGGAGAGAGGAAGAGGGAGACGGGGAGAGGGAGAAGATGAGGAAGAAGGGAAGGAGAGAGAGGA
>NC_091551.1:7025288-7032788 GCF_042767895.1 Penaeus vannamei
TATCATTTTCATTGTTACTGTTTTTAACGTTATTGTTATTATCCTTTTTTTACTATTATTTTTCTATTATCATAATCATTATCATTATTATCATTATTATTATTACAATTTTCATTATTAGCATTATTATTTTACTATTGTCATTACTCTTTCATTTTCATTATTATAATTTCTATCATCATCGTTATTATTATTATCGTTATTGTTACTACTATCATTATCATCATCATTATATCACTATATTCACTACTACTATTATACTATTACTACCAATACTACTATTATTATCAAAATTATTACTAGCAGCACTATTATCGCTATTATTATCATCTTTACTACTATCATCATTATCTATCTATTCCTTCTTCATCCTCTTCCATATATACCTTATTTTGAGACACGTTGAGAACATCATAAAGTACAAGAAATGTGTTTGTCTGTCTGTCTGTCTTTGGAAGGGGACCGGAGGGGGGGGGGTGAGAGGACACCATAGAAACGAGAAATATTTTTTTATGAACTTTGCTATTTGCAATTTTATAATTTATAATTTGCAATTTTATAATTCATTAATTAATGATTTAATAATAATTTAGGGTATATTACACATTAGATAACTCCTAATTCCACAAAGGTGTATGTAGTAGTGAAGTATTTATTTCCGTTTTTATGATTTTTTCACAAGCCCGAGTTCTGAGATTTATGTGTTGGAAAACATTCTTGAAAAATATATGGGAATGTACATGAACTTTATGAAATAGCGTAAGAAATCATCGTGTTTATTTTATTTTATTTTATTTTATTCATTTATTTATTCATTTATTTATTTATTTATCTATTTATTTATTTATTTATTTATTTATTTATCTATTTATTTATTTATTTATTTATTTATTTATTTATTTATTTATCTATTCATTTATTTATTTACTTATTTATTTATTTATTTATTTATTTATTTATTTATTTATTTATTTGTTTATTTGTTTATTATTATCATTATTGTTATTATCATTATTATTATCCTTATTATTTAAGAATTTTACATCGAAGGATTTTTTTATCGTGATATCTTTAATGTTTTGTAATCCTGACCAAAACGTGAATAATAAAAGCGAAATTAATTAATGGAAGGAATTACGGCGACCTTCAAGAAAATGTGAATGTTTCTCCAGACGAAAAAAATATATATACATATATAAGAATTATCATTATTATGTATCCTTTTTCGTATCACTTTATCTATTTGTTTTGGATTGTTTTAACCTTAAGTCAGTGGTATAAAACTCGTCAAAATATATTTCTTACTAAAACTATCAATCACATATTCTTCACTTTTTTGTTGTTTCCAACTTTTTCTTTCCTGTTCTCTCTCTATTTATATCCACTTATTTGTTGTTGTTTTTTATCTATCTGTCTGTCTTTGTCTCTGTCTCTGTTTCTATTTCCGCTTGTCTGTATCTCTCTCTCTCTCTCTCTCTCTCTCTCTCTCTCTCTCTCTCTCTCTCTCTCTCTCTCTCTCGCTCTCTCTCTCTCTTTCTCTCTCTCTCTCTCTCTGTCTCTCTCTTTCTCTCTCTCTCTCTCTCCCTCATCTCTCTTCTCTCCTTCTCTTTTTGTTTTGTTTTTCTCCCTACCCCCACCCCTCTCCTCTGCCGCTCCTCCTCTCTCCTCCTCTGTTCTTTCCTCTCCATATCCCTAAACCCTACCTTTCCCCCTTCTCCCCCTCCCCCTTTCTCCCTCCTTCACCTTCCTCCCTCCTCCCCACCCTTCCTCCCTCCTCCCACCCTTTCTCCTTCCCTCTCCCCTTGTGCTCCCTCCTTCTCCCTTCCTCCCTACCTCCCACCCCTTCCTCCCTCCCTCCCACCCTTTCTCCTTCCCTCCCACCCTTCCTCCCTCCCTCTCCCCTCCTCCCTCCCTCCCACCCTTCCTCCCTCCCTCCCTTCCTCCCTTCCTCCCACCCTCTCTCCCTCCTTCTCCTTTCCTACCATCCCTCCTCCCTCCCTCCCTCCCCTCCCCTCCCCTCTACACCTCTCCAGAGCCTTAGAACCTTTCAATCCCCTTTACTCAATCAGGAGAGATTAGCGACAAGGGGAGGGGAGGAGGGGAAGAGGGGAGAAGAGGAGGAGGGGAGAGGGGAGAGAACAAGAGGAGGACGAAAGGAAGAGGGGAGAGGAGGAGGATGGGAAGAGGGGAGAGGAAGAGGGAAGAGGGGAGTGTATGAAGGGAAGAGGGGAGGAGAGGAAGAGGAAGAGGGAAGATGAGGAGGAGGAGAAGAGAGAATGAGGGGAAGAGGGAAAGGGAGGAGAGGAAGCAGGAAGAGGGAAGAGATGGAGAGGAGGAAATGAGACGGACACGAGGACTAGAAGTGGGTGATGAAATGATAAATAAGGATGAAAAGGAAGAGAAAGAAAAAGTGTGAGAGAGAGAGAGAGAGAGAGAGAGAGAGAGAGAGAGAGAGAGAGAGAGAGAGAGAGAGAGAGAGAGAGAGAGAGAGAGAGAGATTCCTAGTTAAAGAGAGATGAGGTGAGGAAAGAGGGGAAGGAAGGTAAGCAAGGAAGAAGAGACGGAGAGGGGAGAGGGCAAGGAGGAGAGTAAATAGGTGAGGCGAAGAAAGAGAGAGAGACGAAAAGAGAGGTGAGAGAAAGAGAAGAAAGGACAGGGACATCCTCTTTCCCCTTACCTTTCCCCTTTTCCTTCGTCCCTCATACCTCTCTCCCCTCCCCTCCCTCTCCCCTCTCCTTGCCATCCCCTATCCCATTGCTTCTCCGCTCACAGGTCCCTCCCCTCCTCCCTTCTCCCCTCACTTCTCTCGCCTCCACCCTTCTCCCCTCTTCTCTCCCCTCACTTCTCTCCCGTCTTCTCTCTCCCCTCCCACACCTCTCTCCCTTCCTACCCTCTCCCTTTCCCTCTCACCCCTCTCCTTTCCACCCCCCTCTCCTCCTTGCCTCTCCCCTCACTTCTCTCCCCTCACTTCTCTCCCGTCTTCTCTCCTCCCTCACGCCTCTCTCCCCTCCTACCCTCTCCCTTTCCCTCTCACCCCTCTCCTTTCCACCCCCTCTCCTCCTTGCCTCTCCCCTCACTTCTCTCCTTCTTCTCTCTCCCCTCACACCTCTCTCCCTTCCTACCCTTTCCCTTTCCCTCTCACCCCTCTCCTTTCCACCCCCTCTCCTCCTTGCGTCTCCCCTCACTTCTCTCCCCTCACTTCTCTCCCTTCTTCTCTCTCCCCTCACACCTCTCTCCTTCCTACCCTCTCCCTTTCCTCTCACCCCTCTCCTTTCCACCCCTCTCCTCCTTGCCTCTCCCCTCACTTCTCTCCTTCTTCTCTCTCCCTCACACCTCTCTCCCCTCCTACCCTCCCCCTTTCCCTCTCACCCTTCTCCTTTCCACCCCCTCTCCTCCTTGCCTCTCCCCTCACTTCTCTCCCCTCACTTCTCTCCCTTCTTCTCTCTCCCCTCACACCTCTCTCCCTTCCTACCCTCTCCCTTTCCCTCTCACCCCTCTCCTTTCCACCCCCTCTCCTCCTTTCCTCTCCCCTCACTCGCCTCTCGTCTCCCCTCACATAAACAGGATTCTCTCCCACCTGTTGATGTGATAATTGGAAATTTCGTTTTCATAAGCTCTTTCCGCTTGTAAAGAGGCCTAAGCACGTTCAGCGGGGGAGAGGGGAGAAGGGGGGGGATGGGGAGGGAGGGGAGAAGGGGAGAAGGAGGGGCGGTGAGGCGGTGGGCATGGGGAGGGGAATGGAGAAGGCGAGGGGGGAGGGGGGAGGAGGGGAGAAGGAGGGGAGGGGGAGGGGATGAGGAGGTGGTGGTGGGGTGGGGAGGGGGAGGAGGGAGGAGGGGGGGGCGGTGGAGGGGCGGAGGGTGGGGGAGGGGGAGGGGGAGAAGAGTGGAGGGGGTAGAGGGAGAGCGAAGGAAGGAGAGTTGGAAAGACGTGAGGAGAGGGGGGGTCAGGGGGTGAGGAGAGGTTAGTTGAAATTGCGATCGGGGGGGGGGGGGGGAGACAGGTAAGGGGCTTTAAGACTATTACAAGGAATTGCAGTGAATGTTCTTGTTATTTTTTCGCGTCTGAGAAAAGAAAAACTTAAATTTCTATTCCTCTGTTTATTTACTAATTCATTTATTTTCTATCTTTTTTCATAAGATTTTTTGCATTTGTTTTCCTGTATCTAACTTTTTTCAGTAAAGAAAATCAATATATATTCCTCTGTCTTGTCTTATTTTCTCCTTTTTTATCCTAACAATCATAGTAATATTACTGATAAAATCATAATAACTACAACATTAACAATATACTAATACAATAATGACAACAATAACAATATGAAAAATAATAACAACGGAAATATCAATCATATCAATAATAGAATAATAAATAACAGTAATTAATATTAATGATGATCGCACTTATTATCACCATTAACCTCATCATTTCTCTAATTATTACCACCAGATGTGTTTATCACTGACATCGTTATATTTCTCTATCATTATAGTGATAGTAATAAGATTAATTCGTATGTTGATAATATTGATGGGTTGATAAGGGTGAAAATGATGGTGCAATGGTAGTGATAATGAAGTAATGATGATGATATTGATGAAAGTAGTTATGATGGTAATGATGATGATTGTGACAGTAATCACGGTAATGATTATGATAAAGATAAGCGTTTGTTATTATTTTTGATTATTATAAGCGTCCCAATCACACTTATAGCCAGGCCCGACCACTATTATGATCCTCCTTCTTCTTCTTATTATTATTATTATTCTTTTTCTTCTTCTTCTTCTTTTCTTCCTCCTTGTACTACTTCTCCTTTTCCTCCTACTCCTACTCCTCATCTTTCTCTTCCTCCTCCTCCTCCTTCTCCTCCTTGTACTACTTTTCCTATTCCTTCTCCTCCTCTTACTCCTCCTTCTACTCCTACTCCTACTCCTACTCCTTCCCTTACAGTTACCCATATTCCCCCTCTCCCTCCACCCCCTCCCCCTCCTCCACTTCCACCTCCCCCTCCCCTTCCCTCCTCCTTCTTCCCCCTTCTCTTCCTCCCCCTCCCCCTCCCCTCCTTCTTCCCCTTCCCCCTCCTCCACTTCCACCTCCCCCTCCCCCTCCCCTCCTTCTTCCCCCTCCCCCTCCTCCACCTCCCCCTCCCCTCCTTCTTCCCCCTCCACCTCCCCCTCCCCCTCCCCTCCTTCTTCCCCTTCCTCCTCCTTCTTCCCCCTCCCTCTTCCCTTCCTTCTTCCCCCTCCTCCTCCTCCTTCTTCTCCGAGTCGAGTCACGCCGAGGAGAGTTCCTTTGAAGGCATCGGGAAACACCTGCTTCGCTCTCCTTCTTACGAGTGGGCACCCTCCTCCCCCCCCCTCCCCCCCCCTCCCATGCACACCCGGCGCTCTTTGTTACGAACGCTGGCTTATGGGTATGTGGGTCTATGTGGATGTCTGTGGTTACCTGTATCACTCTCTCTCTCTCTCTCTCTCTCTCTTTCTCTTTCTCTCTCGGGTGTGCATGGGAGAGGGGGGAGGGGGGGAGGAGGGGGCCTTCTCATAAGGAGGAGAGCGAAGCAGGTGTTTCCCAATTCCCAATGTTTCCCATATATATTTCCATCTCTCTCTCTCTCTCTCTCTCTCTCTCTCTCTCTCTCTCTCTCTCTCTCTCTCTCTCTCTCTCTCTCTCTCTCTCTCTCTCTCTCTCTCTCTCTCACACACACACACACTCTCTCCCTGTATCTATCTCTATATCTTCTCTCTCTAGCTATCTATCTATATATCTATCTATCTATTTATCTATGTATTTGGCTGTCTCTCTCTACCTGCCTCCATTTCTATCATACACACACTCACTCTCTATTCATATGTCTATCTATCTTCCTGCGTGACTGGATGGCTGCCTGAGTATTTGCCTGTCTATTTATCTATCTATATATCTGTGTGTCTGTCTGCATATCTATCTGCCTCTCTCTCTCTCTCTCTCTCTCTCTCTCTCTCTCTCTCTCTCTCTCTCTCTCTCTCTCTCTCTCTCTCTCTCTCTCATCATTATCACCATCGCTGGAATCATTACTAACATAATTTATTCACTAATTTGCATAAACTCGTGCCAGAAAAATAGACGAAGCAAACGAGTCTATAATTTGAATAATATCAACACTTAAAACACTTGAAAAAAATATAATGAAAACTTTGTTATTCATATTTTTACCCAGAATTCTCGCCTCATTTTCCGGGCGTCGCTGATATTAACCCTTTGCATCTACTGCTGCAATTGCGCTATTGCAAAATAATAGCAATAACAGATGCTCTTGCAAGCCAAAGGGAAAGGCCCTAAAACTCGACCCTAAAAGGATGATTTTACTTTTCCTAAAAGTAAGAATATCATTGGAGTTTATATGAACTTACGTGGATGTGTGTGTGGATGCGTCCTCTGTGTACACGGTCATACTTGCATGCATTCGGGTGTGTCAGAATGAGGCATTTTCATGTATGTAAAAAGAGAGGGAGAGGGAGGAGGGATGGGAGGGGAGGGGGAAGTAAGAGGGAGAGAGGAAAAGAGAAAGAGAGAGAGAGGAGGAGGAGGAGGGATAGGCAAACTGTTGCCTAGTCTTCATCTCATTATTTTCCTCCCTCTCTCTCTCTCTCTCTCTCTCTCTCTCTCTCTCTCTCTCTCTCTCTCTCTCTCTCTCTCTCTCTCTCTCTCTCTCTCTCTCTCGCTCTCTCTATACCGCCCGATACCTTCTTCCCCTCTCCCCCTTCTCTCTCTCCCTGCCCCCCCCCTTTAATCTCATGTTCATAATTGTAGGAATATATATATATATATATATATATATATATATTTATATATATATATATATATATATATATATATATATATATATATATATATATATATATATATATATATATATATATATATATATATACAGACGTCCCAAAACAGATGTCCGATTGTCTTATGGAACCCCATCAATATTTTAGAGATATTTTTTTTTAAGTCTATATTACCGGAGACTTTAATATCAATTCATTCAATGATATTATTGAGAAACATCTTCACAGAAAAAATGATTCCACAACATAACCAATCCTATTCAAGTTTCAAGTAAATGAACATCACTTATTAATCCCTTGTGGACTAACGATATTTCTAATAATAGAGAAAATGACATCATTTGCTCCAAAACTTTCAGATCATTTTCCAGCATTTGCTCGCTTTCAGTCAGATCAGGTCAAGCCGAGGAAGCGGAACTGAAATCCAGTTCAGGGACTTTTCAGATGAACGTATATATGTTCTTTCTTGTGTCAGCTTTAAGAATATATGTGGGAATTAGTTCATTTATCTCGAGATCCCAGGTTAAGTATGGACAACTTTTTGGAAACGTTTTTTTGCGGATTATTTGAAGAAAATAATAAAAAAGAAAAAAAAATTAAACACTGAAAAAATACGTATGATGATTCATATACAGCAAATAATCTAGTATTGGGGAAAAAAATTAACTGCACCGGAAAT
>NC_091551.1:7042788-7045288 GCF_042767895.1 Penaeus vannamei
TAATCTAGCAAACAGACAAACAGACAAGAAAAGAAACCAAAACCAAAACAAAAAAACAAAAAACACACACAAACAACTCGACAGTAAGAAAAAAACAGCCTTCAAAAAAAATGTGAATTGTGTTACCCGCACTCTTCAACCATATCCCCTTTTTTTTTTTACATTGTAAATTCTGATGAAACTACACCATCATTTTGCGAAACGGCTTCATCAAGAGAAAACAATGTTCCTTTACGATTGGCCTCGGAAACGGTTGTCCGAATCCGTACATTCTCGAGTGACAAGCTCTTTCGAATCCCCCGAAACAAGGCAACTAAACGAAATAAAATAACCCTCACTGTCTGCATCCGAACGAGTTTGTTTTTTAATGCTTAAAGGAAGAAAGAGAGATAGGGGAGGGAGAGAGAGGGGGGGGGGAGGAGAGAGAGAGAGAGAGAAAGGAGAGAGAGAGATAGGGGGGAGGAGAGAGAGAGAGAGAAAGGGAAGGAGAGAGAGAGAGAGAGAAAGGGGAGAGAGAGAGAGAGAGAAAGGGAAGGAGAGAGAGATAGAGAAAGGGAAGGAGAGAAAGAAAGAGAGAGAAAGGGAAGGAAAGAAAGAGAGAGAGAACATTTTCCCAAAAAACGTTTCCCTAAAATCTAGCCTTTATTTTCCTCGGCGCGTTCTGGTACCAAAAAACATGAACTTAAATGACCTTATTAAACTGAGACTCAATTACGAGAATGATCAATACAGTGACTTAATTAAATAATCCCACTAATGATATATCAGTGAACGCAGGCGAATCCATCGGCTAATCGCTTTCTGACACTCAATTAACACAGCCCCGACATCCCGACGTCCCGACATTCCGAAATTCCAACACTCAGAAATCCCGACATTCCGAAATTCCGACAACCCGACATTCCGATATCCCGACATTCCGATTTTCCGACAACCTGACATTCCGATTTCCCGATTTCCCGACACTCCGATTTCCCGACAACCCGACATCCCGATTTCCCGACATTCCGATATCCCGACATTCCGACAACCCGACATTCCGATTTCCCGACATTCCGATTTCCCGACATTCCGACAACCCGACATTCCGATTTCCCGACATTCCGATTTCCCGACATTCCGACATCCCGACATTCCGATTTCCCGACATCCCGACATCCCGATTTCCCGACATTCCGACAACCCGACATCCCGACATTCCGATTTCCCGATATCCCAACATCCCGACTCTTTAACACTCCGCCAAATCCACCGACGTCCTGACACACCCGACCTCCCGACCCGAAAGCGAGGAAACGGAAGATACCAAATCAATACTAAAATGCGTAAAAAAATAATAATATATAAAAAAAAAATGATCCTTCGTCTATCTCTCTCGACGACAACGAATCAAAATACAACGTCACACAACATGATAACGATAACACAAGCTCAGACTCTCTCTAGGAACGTTATTACCAGCCTAACTAGCCCCTCGAACGACCTTGTTAACTAGCGTCACCTCCCATTTCGCTGCCGAACATTCCAATCATTGCAACAACCCTAACGAACCGCAAATGACACACACACACAACCCGACCCGGATCTGGCACAATTCACCGACGTTCTTCCCGACGTTGCAGCGTGCAATGGACCTTGCACAACCGACCTGCCAGTCTCCGCAATGCACGCTCAAGGCCCCGCTAATCCCCTCGTAACTTAAAAGAGCTTAATGACCAGCGCTTGTGAACGACCCTCGCACGACCCTTGCCAGACGGCGCGGCGACCTGATGTGACCTCGGCCCTTGGACTTTCTCCCCCTCCCCAAATGTATATATAAATATAAATATGTATATATTATAAATATATATATATATGAATATGTATATATATATGTATGTATGTATGACTTATAAATATATATATCTATATAAATGTATATATTTATATAAGTGAATATCTATATCTATCTATCTATCTATCTATCTATCTATATATATATATATATATAT
Organism: Penaeus vannamei; assembly: GCF_042767895.1. Classification (NCBI taxonomy): domain Eukaryota; kingdom Metazoa; phylum Arthropoda; class Malacostraca; order Decapoda; family Penaeidae; genus Penaeus; species Penaeus vannamei. The sequence goes on from NC_091551.1 coordinate 7,044,780, forward strand.
ATATATGTATGTATATATATATATATATATATATATATATATATATATATATATATATATATATATATAAGAAAGTGAGAGGATGAAGAAAAAAGAAAGAGAAGAAGGAGGAGAAGCAGAAAAAGAGGAAGGAATAAGAAAAGAAGGAGAAGACGGGAAGGTTTAATACAATAAGAAGAAAAAGAGGAGGAAAGATAAGAAACAAACTAAAAAAGAGAGAAAAATATATAGTATCACATCCATGTTTCGCGATTGGCGGCGCGTCCGCTCAGAACGAGGATTCGCCGCCGCTAATCAGGCGCTGAGTACACTGGCCGCCCAATCCTCGGCGTCGATATGAAGACGACGGCGGCGGAGGAGACAAAAGGCCATTTCATTAATTCTTTGACGCTCTGGGAAGCGAAATATATGGGTGTCTGTGCCAGCAATAACGGGGCGGGTCTGGATTTATGAGTTCTTTTATAGGCCGTTTGACGGCATTGCAAAGGGTGTGGGGGGGGTAGAGGGGG
>NC_091551.1:7047788-7057788 GCF_042767895.1 Penaeus vannamei
CATTTGTTAACATAATACGGTTCATCCAGAAAATGTGATTCGAATTCAAGTACCTTTTAAAACATTCCCAGCTGACTGAACAAAGACAAAAAAAAAGAAAAGAAAACGACAAAAAGAAGAAAAAAAGAAGAAAAAAAAAGAAAATGTCAAAAAGAAGAAAAAAAGAAAATACAAAAAAATAAAAGACAAATAGAATTAATGAAGAAAAAGAAAACAACACAAAGAATTAAGAAAAAGAGAAAAGACAAAAAAAGACAAAAAGAATTAAGGAAGAAAAAGAAAATGGCAAAAAGAATTAAGAAAAAAAGAAAGAAAATAAAAGAATTGAAGGAGTTTCCCCTCTCCTTTCAAGAAGTTGAAGGAGTGGGCAAAACACTAATGCACGATAAATTCCATCAGACGCTTAAGAAGGAAGAAAAGGGAGGGAAAGAAGGAAAAAAGGAAAAGAAGGAAAAAAAGGAGAGGGAAAAAAAATGAATCATAGGCAAAAAGTCGAAAATAATAAGAAGTGAACAAGAGAACGCGATAGAAAGTTAAAATAGGGAAAATAAATCGAATAAGAAAAAGAGAAAAGGAAAATAGGAAAAATGAAAGAGAAAGAAAAAAGTATAAACAAGGAATGGGAAAATCTAAAAAAGAAAAAAAAATCCCACAAAATAACAAAACCAACGAATAAATCAAACAAAAATAAATAAACAAGCCAAACAAATAGATTAATAAAAAAAAAGAAATCAAAATTGGCAATGATCCCCAATGCTTTCTTCTGAACGAATAAATAATTAAAAGTATAAATAAAACGCCTCACACATTCCTCCCTCCTTCCCTTCCTCCCTCCCTCCTTCTCCTTCTCCCTCCTTCTCCCTCCCTCCTTCTCCCTCCCTCCATCCCTCCTTCTCCCTCCTTCCTTCTCCCTCTCCCTCCTTCCCTCCTTCCCTCCCTCCCTCCCTCCTCTCTCTCCTTCCTTCCCTCCCTCCCTCCTTCTCCCTCTCCCTCCTTCCCTCCCTCCCTCCCTCCTTCTCCTTCTCCTTCCTTCACTCCCTCCCTCCCTCCATCCTTCTCCCTCTCCCTTCTTCCCCTCCCTCCCTCCCCCTTCTCCCACTCCTCCTTCCCTCCCTCTCCTTCCTTCCCTCTCTCCCTCCCTCCCTCCCTCCTTCTCCCTCTCCCTCCCTCCCTCCATCCTTCTCTCCCCCCCTCCTTCTCTCTCTCCCTCCCTTCCTTCCTCCTTCTCTCCTCACCTTCTCTCCCTCCCTCCCTCCATCCTTCTCTCTCTCCCTCCTTCTCTCTCTCCCTCCATCCCTCTCTCCCTCCCTCCTTCTCCCTCTCCCTCCTTCCCTCCCTCCCTTACCATCCCTTCCTCCATCCCTCCCTCCTTCTCCCTCCTTCTCCCTCCTTCCCTCCCTCCTTCTCCCTCTCCCTCCCTCCCACCTTCTCCCTCCTTCCCTCCCTCCCTCCTTCTCCCTCTCCCTCCTTCTGTGTGTGTGTGTACGTGTGTTTGTTTCTTCACTACCGTCTGCTCTTTTCTTTAAAGATCATACGAATATTTTGGTCATAAGTGTACCATGATGCTGGAGTAACACTGAGTAAGGCCAGAGAGTGAGAGGGGAGAGGGAGTGAGAGAGAGAAGAGGGAGGAGTACGAAGGAGAGGGAGAGAGAGGGGGGGTTGAGAAGGAGAGATAGAAAGAGAGAGAGAGGTTGGGCGGAATAAGAGAGAGCAAGAGAGAGAGAGAGAGAAAGAGAGAGAGAGAGAGAGAGAGAGAGAGAGAGAGAGGAAACAGAGAGAAAGAGAGAGCAAGAGAGAGAGAGAGAGTGCGAGAAGGGCAGAAAGAGCGAGCAAGAGAAAAAAGAGAGGGAGAGAGAGAGGGGAGAAACGCCGGTATTCAGTATATTTACGAGCTACACTGAGGAATCCGCACAGCCGGGTTCTCTCAATATCGCCGACGGGAGAGAGACATAGAGGGGAAACGTGATAACTGTATAGAGAGGGGAACCGCAAGACATGGTTCTACTAAGACTGTCTGAGGGGAACCGAAAGGGTTCAGTCACTAAAATGTTTGTATATGTTGTATGTGTATTTACAAAATTCGTATACACATACATAGACACACACACAAACAAACATAAACACACACACACTCATACACAGACAAACGCACATATTAATACACAGACAAGCACACACAACACAAAACGCACACACACAACACAAAACGCACACACACAACACAAAACGCACACACACAACACAAAACGCACACACACAACACAAAACACACACACAACACAAAACGCACACACACATGCAGAAACACACACTTATACGCACACACACACACAATCATATGCACAAACAAACACACACACATGCACGCAAAAGATAATATATTCATATGTTTAGTTACTAATTCGGTCAACATTAACTGATGTTAAAATCCAATCAATGATTTCATTTGTGCAAGTTGTTATTAGATCACTAATTAATTGGCTTTCCAAAATGATTTTATTGATCAGTTAAAAAAAAAAAAGGTGTGTCCTATATTTTTCCTTTTTTTACTTTCCCTCTTCCTTCTTCCTTCATTTTCTACTCTCCCCAACTTTTTCATTTTGTCCTTCTCCCTCTCTTCTTTCAATCTTCTTTTCTTCCCTCCTCCTTCTCCTCCCTCCCTCTCCTTCTTCCCTTTCTTCCTCATCTTCCTCCGTTTTTATTCCTCATTTTTATTATTCTTCAACGATTTTTCTGTTCTTTCTCATCCTCCGTTTTTTCCATTCCTCCTCCTCCTCCTCTTCCATTTTCCATTCCTCCTCCTCCTCCTCCTCCTCCATTTTCGATTCCTCCTTCTCCTTCTCCATTTTCCTATTCCTCCGTCTTCTTCTCACTCCTCCCCCCCTTCAATTTTCCATTCTCCATCTCTCCTCCTCATCTATCTCCCTTTTTCCGATTCTTCTTCTTCTTCCTCCTCCACACCTCTTCCATCTTTCTCTCCTCCTTTTTTTATAAATTAAGAGGATTCTGTCGCCTTAGAAGCTAAAGATAATGATAATAATAAAAAACATAATAATGATAATATTACTTCTAAGAATGAAATTAATACTTTTTCCCATAAATGATAAAACGAATAAAATCAATGAAAAAATAATTGATGAATTAGATAGATAAACAGACATTTGAAATAAGAAAATGAGAAGGTAGATAATAAAATAGATAAATAAATATAAAATAGATAACAGAACAATAGAGAAATAGATAAGGTACTAATGAAATAGATAAATGGATAGATTTTTTAATGTAAATTAATATATAGATGAGAAATTAATCGATAGGTAATTAAATGGATCAGTAGATAGATAATAAAGCAGATTAATAAATAGATAGATGCATAATAAGGTAGATAAATGAGTAGATAGCTAATGAAATAGATGGATAGATAGATGATAAAATAGATAAATAAATATATATATGATAAGATTAAAATTGATAGATAGATGATAAAAGAGATAGATAGATAGATAGTAAGATAGATAGATGAATAGATACATAATGTATAGGCGAAGAGATAGGTAATAGAATCGATGGATAGATAGATAGATAACAAAATAGACAGATGGAGAGATAACAAAATTGATGGATAGATAGACAATAAAATAAAAATATGGAGAGAGAGATAACAAAATTGACGAATAGATAGATAATAAAATAAGATGGAGAGATAGGTTACAAAATAAATGAATAGATAGATGGATGACAGAACAGATAAATAAACAGACCAATAGATAGCACGAATAGATAATAGATAATGAAATAGATAAATGAGAGGGAAGTTGACATCCAAGACGGTGGTTTTTCTCGAGGGAAAAGTTGCGGAATCTTCGTCTTTTTCCCCTTCTTTCTCTCCCTTTTTTATCCATTCCTTCTATTTGTCTTTCTTTCTTTCCCCCTTTTCGAGTTTCTCTATTTTTTCTCTTATTTCTCTCTTCCCTTTCGCTTTTTCTTATTCCCTTCTTCGTTGTTTTCTTTCTTCCTCTCGTTTTTTTTATCCCATTCCTTCCTGCTCTCCTTTTGCTCCTATCTCTTATTCCCTTCTCTCCTTCCTCCCTTTCACTTTTCTCCCATTCTCTTCTTCTCTTCTCCCTCCTTTTCGATTTTCTCTCATTTCTCCCTTTTTCCCTCTACCCCCTTTCTCTCATTCCCCTCCTCCCCACCCCCAACCCATCCCCTTAGAACCCTAGAACCCCTAACCCCCCTTCCCCTTTCCCCACTTTCCCTCGGATGACCCCTCCCCCTTGACCTTCCACCCCCACCCCCCTCTATGAAAAATGCTAGCCCCTCCCTCCCTTCCTTACCCCACCCATCCCCCTACCACTTCCCCCCTCTCGACCCTCATCACTATGACCCCCACCTTATCACCTTCCCCCACCCCCTCTGACCTCCCATAACCTCTTTCCCTTCACCCCCCTCATCCCTCCCCTTCCTCTTCGCCCCTCTCCACCCTTATCACCCCTCCTCCTCCCCCCACCCCCTCCTCACCCCTTCCCCTTCCTCTTCCAACCCCTCTCCCTCTAACCCCTCTATCACCCTCCCCCACCCCTGACCTCTCATTGACCTCCTCCCCTCCCCCCACCCCCTCACCCCTTCCCCTTCCTCTTCCAACCCCTCTCACTCCTGACCCTTCTATCACCTTCCCCAACCCCCTGACCTCCCTGACCTCCTCCCCTCATCCCTCCCCCTCCCTCTGTCCCCACCTCACCACTCCTCCTCCCCCACCCCCTGACCTCCCCTGTCCTCCTCCCCTCACCCACCCCCTTTCCACCCCCTGACCTCCCAATGATCTCCTCCCCTCCCCCACCCCCTGACCTCCCATTGACCTCTTCCCCTCACCCCCCCCCCCCTGACCTCCCATTGACCTCTTCCCCTTACCCCCCTCCCCCAAGAGACCCCCCTCCCCTCCCATTGACCTCCTCCCCTCCCCACCCCCTCCCCTGACCTCCCACTGACCTCCTCCCCTCACCTCTCCCCACCCCCTGACCTCCTCCCCCTCCCCTGACCTCCCATTGACCACCTCCCCCTCACCCCCCCAAAAGAGACCCCCCACCCCTCCCCTTACCTCCCATTGACCTCTTACCCTCACCCCTCCCCTCCCCTTACCTCCCATTGACCTCTTACCCTCACCCCTCCCCCATCCCCTGACCTCCCATTGACCTCCTCCCTTCACCCCCCCCCCCAAGAGACCCCCCTCACCTCCCCTTACCTAGGAGAGAATGAAACCTCTACAAGCATCTCGCAAGTTTAGGCTCGATGGGGGCAAGCCGACTCGCTTGATTGGGAAACCCTGGAGTTTGCGAAGGACACGCCGCCTCGCACCCAAGTCCTCCTCTTTCCCCTCCCTCCTCCCCAGGGTTGAGAATGGGTGGGGAAGGGAGGGGGAGGGGGGGGGGAGGGGGGAGGGGGAGCGGGAGGGAGGAAGGGGGAGGGGGAAGGGAGGAGGGAGGAAGGGGAGTAGGAACGGGGAGGGGGAGAGGGAACGGGAAGCGAGGAGGGGAGGTCAGAGAATGGTTGGGCAGGTGGGGAGGAGGATGTTGGGGAGGGAGGGGGAGGTTAAGAATGGTTGGGTAGGGGAGGAGAGGGAGGGGTGAGGGTGGGGAAGTGGAGGGGGAGGGGGGAAGGCTATTTATATATCTCTATTCATCATTCTATCTATCTATCTTCTTCGTCTTCTTCTTCTTCTTCTTATCCGTCGTCTTCTTCTTCGTCGTTTTCTTCGTCTTCTTCTTCTTCTTCTTCGTCTTCTTCTTCTTCTCCTTCTTCTTCTTCTTCTTCTTCGTCTTCTTCTTCGCCTTCTTCTTCTTCTTTCTTCTTCTTCTTTCTTCTTCTTTTTGTTCTTCTTCTTCTTCTTATTCTTCTTCTTCTCCTCCTCCTCTTCCTCCTCCTACTTCTCCTCCACTTCCTCCTCCTTCTTCTTCTTCGTCTTCTTCTTCTCCTTCTTCTTCTTTTTATTAGTATGCTTACTGCTTGGATTATCATAACCCAAATCAATATCTTGATGCTGTTGCTTCTGGTATCATGATCGCAGCTCCAGATTCCCGATGATAATGATTATAAATATCAACTTAATATTCTTTCTCCTCATGGTGGATTTGCTGCATAATATCACAACGTATATCGTATATCCTTGTTCCATTATCGTCAAATTGTTTTATTCCTCCTCCATTTCTTCCTCTTCTCTCTTTTTCTCTCTTTCTTTCTTTCTCTCTTTTACTCTCTTTCTTTCTCTCTTTTTCTCTCTTTCTCTCTCGTTCTCTCCCTCTCTCTCTCTCACACACACACACACACACACACACACACACACACACACACACACACACACACACACACACACACACACACACACACACACACACACACACACACACACACACACACACACACACACACACACACTTCAACACTCACTCTCTCTTTCCTCTCTCTCTCTCTCTCTCTCTCTCTCTCTCTCTCTCTCTCTCTGTCTCTGTCTCTCTCTTACTCACTCACTCTTTCTCTCTCTCTCTCTCACTCTCTCTCTCTCTCTCTCTCTCTCTCTCTCTCTCTCTCTTCTTCTCTCTTCTCTTCTTTCTTCTTCTTCTCTCTTCTCTTTCTCTCTTTCTCTCTCTCTCTTTCTCTCTCTCTCTCTCTCTCTCTCTCTCTCTCTCTCTCTCTCTCTCTCTCTCTCTCTCTCTCTCTCTCTCTCTCTCTCTCTCTCTCTCTCTCTCTCTCTCTCTCTCTCTCTCTCTCTCTCTCCTCCTCCCTCCCTCTCTCCTCCCTCCTCCCTCCTCCTCTCTTTCCTCCCCCCTCTCCCTCTCCTCTCCTCCTCCTCTCCCTCTCCCTCTCCCTCTCCCTCTCCCTCCCCCATCTCCCTCTCCCTCCCTCCCTCCCTCTCTCCCTCTCCCTCTCCCTCTCTTTCCCTCCCTCTCTCTCTCCCGATTATCACCTCTTTTTCTCACTCCCGATCATCTCCCAGTTATCTGCAGGATGCCGGCGCAGGTGTGGTTCCGCCCCAGGATAACATTAATGCTTGCTTTATACACTCTCACACAGGTGAACAAGCCGCCGCACCGTGCGCATATGCTGGCACTCATGCACACGGACACCTACATGTTTACACACGCACATACATACACACGCACACATATACGCTTACATGCACATACATACACACGGACACATGTACGCTTACACGCACATACATACACACGCACACATATACGCTTACACACAAATGTACGCACATGTACACGAATACGCTTACACATACACATACATGCACGCTTACACGCACACGCACACATACACACTCACATACACACATAAACGCACATGCACACATACACGCTTACACACACATACATGCACACATACAACAGTAATTCTAGCAAAAAGAAAGATAAAGGATTAGAAGACAATAAAAATGATAATGGCAATGCATATAAACATTATTATCATAATGATGATGATTATATTGATAATAATTGTAATAATAATTATGATAATAAATTGGTAGCAATAACAATAACAATGGTAATAATTATAATGATATTGATAACATTAATAATGATAATAGTATTAACAAGGAGATGAAGAAGACAAAAAGCAGAAAAGTAAAAAGAGGGATATTCAAATAAAAGAAAAATTGAACGGAAGAGAGAAAGACAGGAGACAGAGGAGAAAGAGAGAGAGAGAGAGAGAGAGAGAGAGAGAGAGAGAGAGAGAGAGAGAGAGAGAGAGAGAGAGAGAGAGAGAGAGAGAGAAAGAAAGAAGAGAGAGAAGCGAGAGAAAGAGGAAGAGAGAGAGAGAGAGTAAGAGTGAAAGAGCGAGAAAGAGAGGAAGAGAGAGAGATAGAAAGAGAGGCAGAGAGAGAGAGAAGATAGAGAGAAAGAGAGTGCAAGAAAAAAAAAGAAAGAGAGAGAGAGAGAGAAAGACAGAGAGAGAGAGAGAGAAAGACAGAGAGAGAGAGAGAGCGAGTAGGACAGAAAGAGAGAGGGAGAGAGAGAGAGGGGAAAGACGCCGGTATTCAGTATATATTCAGTATATATATATGATAACATTAATAATGATAATAGTATTAACAAGGAGATGAGGAAGACAAAAAACAGAAAAGTAAAAAGAGGGATATTCAAATAAAAGAAAAATTGAACGGAAGAGAAAGACAGGGAGACAGAGGAGAAAGAGAGAGAGAGAGAGAGAGAGAGAGAGAGAGAGAGAGAGAGAGAGAGAAAGAGAGACAGAGAGAGATAGAGAGAGAGAGAGAGAACAAGAAGAGAGAGAGAGAGCGAGTAGGACAGAAAGAGAGAGCAAGAGAAAAGAGAGGGAGAGAGAGAGAGAGGGGAAAGACGCCGGTATTCAGTATATTTACGAGCTACACTGAGGAATCCGCACAGCCGGGTTCTCTCAATATCACCGACGGGAGAGAGACATAGAGGGGAAACGTGATAACTTTATAGAGAGGGGAACCGCAAGACATGGTTCTACTAAGACTGCATGAGGGGAAGTAAACCGGTTTTCTCGGTCAGTGGATGAGGGGAGGGAGAGAGGTCAAGGGAGGTCGAGGAGAAGGGGGGAAAAGGGAAGAGGGGAGGTGGGAGGGCGAGGGGAAGGGGGAGAAAGAGGGAGAGGGAGGAGAGAGGTCAAGGGAGGTTGAGAGGAAGAGGAGGTGGGAGGTCAAGAGAGGTCGAGGGGAAATTAGGTGGGGAGAGAAGGGGAGAAGATAGAGAGAGAGGGAGAGGAGGGGGAGGGAGAGAGAGAAAGAGAGAGAGAGAGAGCGAGACAGGCGGGGAGGGAGAGAAGGGGGAAGAGGGAAGGGCGGGAGGTCGAGGGAAAGGAGAAAGGTTAGGGATGGGTAAATTGAGGAGAAACAGGGAGAAGGGGTAGAGGATAAAAAGCAGGGGGAAGGAAGGTCGAGGCGACGGGAATGGATGGAGAAGAAGGAAAAGAGGAAGAGGCGAAAGAGAGAAAGAGGAAAAGGGGGGAAGAACGATATCGGGAAGAAGAGAGGAGGGCTAGTGTAGAGATGTGGAAATAGAGAAAGAAAGAGGTAAAGGGAGACATGAAAGAGGTAAAGAGGGAGCGAAGAGGGGAAAAGGGAGAAGGAGAATAGAGGGGGATAATGAGGAAATGAGCATAATGCGGAGAATTGGTTTTTTTAAATACTCTTATCCCATAATTCACAATGATTAAAGCGAGGGAGGGGAGGAGAAGGAGGGGGGGAGGGGGGAGTCTTGTCATATGCCATATGTCAAAGAACAACCTTAAAACTGTCTCCTTCCAACTTCTTATGAACTTGAAATTTTTTAAGATTTTCACTATTTTATGATAAGAATAATTAAACATTGTATATATTCGTCTGTTTACATTATTTTCTCAATATTCATGGATTTTGTGTTCTAATCATGTGATTAAACAGCAGCTTTATGAACTTCTAATAGGGGTATTGTGTTAGCTAATTAGTTAAGTTTAGCATTGTCTGTCTTGGAAACAGGGCGAGACAGAGAGAGAAGGAGTGGGGGAGTGGGGAAGAGTGGGGGAGGGGGAGAGGGGGGGGAAGGGAGACAGAGTGGGGAGAGAGCGGGGAGAGGGAGATGGGGGAAGGGGAGAGAGTGGGGAGAGAGAGGGAGAGGGAGAGAGAGAGAGAGAGGGGAGAGGAATAGACAGACAGACAAAGAGAGAGAGAGAGAGAGAGGAAGATGAACAACAAAATTATAGATAGACAGATAGACCCTTGAATATATAAAGAATCCTCTTCGATTTTTTTAAAACACGATGAACCATCTTCGACCTCAGATAAACCATACATAACAATTCTCGAAATGTATTCCCAGCTATTCTTTCTTTCTCGCACCAACATAAACCTCCATCACTTATAAAATCGTCCCTACATATTCTCCCTCTCCTTAACCAGTAAGCATCACCCCCTCACCCCCCCTCACCCCCCTTACACACCGAGAAACCTCATATTGGCAACATTTCTCCCT
>NC_091551.1:7065700-7068200 GCF_042767895.1 Penaeus vannamei
ATTATTATCATAATTATTATTATTATTGTTATTATCATTATTGTTACTATCATTATTATTATCATCGTAATTGTTTTTGTTATTATCATGTTTGTCATAATTATTATTATTATAATTATTGTTATTATAATTATCATTATTACTATGATCTTTATTATTATTATCATTGTTATCATCATCATTATCATTATTATTATCATTATCATCATCATCATCATCATTATCATTATTATTATCATTATCATCATCATCATCATTTTCGTTATCATTATAGTTATTATCATTATGGAGAGCATAGGACTTGCTCTAAGCAAGAAAATGTTGATGGAGATTACACACCAAAATGGGCCTTCGAGACAAAGCAAGTTATCTTGATGGTTGATCAAGGATAAAAGGGTTTGATATATGATTCACTTTAACACGTATTGACATGTCATGACATATACGCACGTGTATGTGTGTATAGACAATGCAAATAGATAGATAGATAAATTAACGAATTGGGAGACAGGTGTGTGTGTAGACAATACAAATAAATAGATAGATTAACAAATATATAGTATAGAAAATACAAACAAATAGATAGATAAATAAATATATAGTATAAAAAATACAAACAGATAGATAGATTAATAAATATATAGTATAGAAAATACAAATACATAGATAGATTAACAATACATAGATAGATTAACAAATAGATAGGCATGTAGAAAAATAGAGATAGATAGATGAACAAATAGATAGACAGATATAGAAAAATAGATAGATAGAGATAGATGTATATACAGACATATAGGTCCTTTGATATGTATATACAAAGGTCAAGAAGTAAAGAAAAGGTGAGAAAAGGGGAATATACGGATGTGAGTTAGAAACAGAATGAAAATATGAAATCAGACAAAGACTCTCCTGAAGTCAAAGGCTTTACTGAAGGTGACGTCACACTAGCCCTTTTTCCGTCAATTTTCTGACAATTTTCTGAAATTTTGTCCATTTTTGAGCGAATTGTCGATTCTCCAGGCAGACGATGATGATCGTTTCCGTCTGAAAACCGTTCCGTCAACTTTTTTCCAGCCAAGCATAGTCAGATCAAGAGCTATATTCGAGAATGTTTGTTTTTATGTTGAATCAAATTGTCAAAAAATAGACGGAAAAAGTGCTAGTATGACACGGCCTTTAAACTTAACTCAAACCAAAGGCTCTACCAAATAAAGGCTTAGCTAAAACCAATTACTTAAAAAAAGAAAAAAAAAGGCTTAGCTAAATCCAATTACTTAAAAAAGAGTCTTACCTAAAACCAATTACTTAAAAAAAGAAAAAAAAAGGCTTAGCTAAATCCAATTACTTTAAAAAAAAAAAATCTTACCTAAAACCAATTACTTAAAAAAAGAAAAAAAGGCTTAGCTAAATCCAATTACTTAAAAAAAAAGTCTTACCTAAAACCAATTACTTAAAAAAAGAAAAAAAGGCTTAGCTAAAACCAATTACTTTAAAAAAAAAAGAAAAAAAGGCTTAGCTAAAACCAATTACTTAAAAAGACTAAAAAAAGGCTTATCTAAAACTAATTACCGGTAAAAACCAAAGGCTTAGCTAAAACCAATTACTTTAAAAAAAAAAGAAAAAAAGGCTTAGCTAAAACCAATTACTTAAAAAGACTAAAAAAAGGCTTATCTAAAACTAATTACCGGTAAAAACCAAAGGCTTAGCTAAAACCAATTACCTAAAAAAAAGAAAAAAGAAAAAAAAGGCTTTCTTAAAACCAATTACTTAAAAAAAGAAAAGAAAAAAAGGCTTAGCTAAAACCAATTACTTAAAAAAAGAAAAAAGAAAAAAGCCTTGCCTAAAACCAATTACTTAAAAAGAGAAAAAATAAAGAAAAAAAGGCTTAGCTAAAACCAATTACTTAAAAAATTAGGCTTAGCCAAAACTAATTCCCGATAAAAACCAAAAACTTTACCAAAACCCAATCAAAAACCGAAGACCATTAAGATCAAAAGTCTCTCCAAAACCCAAACCGAAGACTCGAACCCAGAGCCTTTGAAGGGGCGCAGAGCAAGCCAACGCAGCACTGCAGGTATTCTGTGGACAGCGACGCCCACGCCCACGCCCACCGACCCCGTGCCGATAACAACCGAAGAAATACCAGTAAAAGGGAGAGAGAGACAAAGACTCTACCTGGCCAAAGAGAACAAAGGAGTCATGTAAGGCAATACACCTTTGACTCGATTTTGTCATGGATGGAGGCAGAGGAGGACGACCAACCCCCCCTCCCCTCCCCCCCTTCCCCACCTCCCCCTTCCCCACCCACCCACCCCTTCATGGATGGAGGCAGAGGAGGACGACCAACCACCCCTCTCCCCCCTACCTTCCCCCTTCCCCACCCACCCACCCCTTCATGGATGGAGGCAGAGGAGGACGACCAACACCCCCACCCCCCTTCCCCACCCCCCTTCCCCACCCCACCCACCCCACCTCCCCCTTCCCCTCCCACCCCACC
>NC_091551.1:7073200-7075700 GCF_042767895.1 Penaeus vannamei
TATTTGTTTCCCTAATAACAATTTGAGTGATTGCGGTTACGAAGGTGATATAGTTAATCCTTAAATGATAATAATAACATTAATTATCGTAGGAATAACAAATATATTGACATCAAAACCAAAACAAACAATCAAATATAAAAATATAAATACAATAATAATATTAATACTCATCTTCTATACATAGTTAGCAATGTAATAAAAAAAAAGAAAAAAGAAATCTTTATCCTCTTAATACATAGTCATCAAACTTACAATCCATGCAGTTTTTTGTTTTCTTTTTTAATGAGGGAACAAAGACGTGAAGATCATGTCAGATGAAGTGACAACCCAGGCTGATCTAGCAGCCGTGGTGATGCAAGCGCTGGGAAAAAAAGAGAGAAAAAAAGAAATATGGCGGCCTTTTGTAACTCCCGACTTCTCGGATTAGGCTTCCAAACGTCAATGATAAATCCCGCTTCTCTACAAGTACCTGAAGAAATGTGCCTTCATATATTTGCAGGAGATTAATGGAGGAACTTGATCAGCGCCGTCAGGAACTTCCCCAGAACTGACAACCGAGGGAATCGAATTCCAAGTAGGCGACTGTAGAGCGTCCGATCTCAAAAAGGGGGAAACTGGCAACTCATCCTTGACTCTGAAGTACTCCGAATCGCTTTCTCTTATTTTCTAAATCAACTGGCAACTAATATTTACGGGATTAATAAAAAAGAAATATATACAAAATCTGTTATGGTTTTAAAACGCCATTTTCTCTCTTTCCCTTTCTCTCTCTCTCTCTCTCTCTCAAAAGAGACTTAACAGACGCAGCGAAAAATACACATCATTCACTCAAGGAATCGGACATCGTTAGATCCTCCTGATGACCGAATTCTTCTCGAAAATAAACAATGATCAATAAATAGAAAGAGAAAAAGAAAACAACAGATAAACGAAAGCATAGCCACAACACGAAAGAGAAAATAATATGATTCAAACACATGAATAAAAAATGATAAATAAAAAGGAAAAAAAATATTAATAGATAAACGAAAGAATAGCCTCCACGCCAAAAAGAAAAGAAAAAGATCCAAACACGTTAACAAAAATGATAAAGGAAAATAAGAAAATTAAAGAAAAATATATAGACTCCACGACAAAGACACAATATGATAAGGGCTTCAGAACACGTGAGCAGAGAGAGAGAGTGAACCATCTGACTCGTAGTTCGAATCAGCTTTCGAACCTCGGGGAAGGCTAGATCAGAACCAACTCGAGGAGTTGTCATGGCGTCTGTTTTGAGGATTGTTCCATGAAAATATAACCATTAAAATCATTATTTTCCACTTTTTTTTGAAAATTGAAGAGACCAAAATGATCGACCAAATTCACAAAGCATCCGTAACTTTTGTGACGTCATTATAATAAACCCCATGTGCTTTTTTCCAAAAATAGAGATGCCATAACACCTCAGGTTGCTACTGATCTAAGATTTCCCCCTCCTGATGACCGAATTATTCTCGAAAATAGACAATGATAAATATAAAGTAAAAATAGAAATTAGATAAACGAACGTATAGCTTTCACGCAAAAGAGAAAATAAAAGGATCCAAACACTTTAATAAAAAAAATATAAATAAAAATAAAAAAATAAACGAAAGTATAGACTCCACAACAAGAAAATGAGAGATTCAGAACACGTGAGCAGAGAGAGAGAGAGTGAACTATCTCACTCGCGATTCGAATAAGCTTCGAACCTCGTTGTCCGAATAATCCGAATTTCGAACCTCGTTGTCCGAATAATCCGAATTTCGAACTTCGTTGTCCGAATAATCCGAATTTCGAACCTCGGTGTCCGAATAATCCGAATTTCGAACCTCGTTGTCCGTATAATCCGAATTTCGAACCTCGTTGTCCAGATCATCCGAATTTCGAACCTCGTTGTCCGAATAATCCGAATTTCGAACTTCGTTGTCCGAATAATCCGAATTTCGAACCTCGGTGTCCGAATAATCCGAATTTCGAACCTCGTTGTCCGAATAATCCGAATTTCGAACCTCGTTGTCCGAATAATCCAAATTTCGAACCTCGGTGTCCGAATAATCCGAATTTCGAACCTCGGTGTCCGAATAATCCGAATTTCGAGGCTCGTTGTCCGAATAATCCAAATTTCGAATCTCGTTGTCCGAATAAACATCGTCGAGCATTACCCTCACCCAACAACTCACAACCCGAAATTATGAGCAAAAAAAAACAACAAAAAAACACGAACGATGAAAAATAATGATGAAAATAAAATTTAAAAAATGGGTCTACTCAAAGCGGATCCGAGTCTTAGATCGTACTACTTTTTCAACTTTTTTTTTTCTTTCTTTCTTTCTTTCTTTCTTTTTTAGGTTAATAAGTGAAACCAGCGTGAAATATAGTGTAATTTGCATGTTCCGGGTTTGATGTGTAATGGTACCATAGACGTGGCTTTGAAGGATGGAGTTGAGGATCAAAAATATTATTATGATGATAA
>NC_091551.1:7095700-7103200 GCF_042767895.1 Penaeus vannamei
GTGCATGGGGAAGGAAGGGATAAAGAGGGAAATAATAGGGAAAGAGGCAGAGGAATACAAAGGGGGCAGAGTCAGAGGGTGTACATGGGGAAGGGAGGCGGAGGAATACGAAGGGGGCGGAGTCAGAGGGTGTGCATGGGGAAGGAAGGGATAAAGAGGGAAATAATAGGGAAAGAGGCGGAGGAATACGAAGGGGGCGGAGTCAGAGGGCGTGCATGGGGAAGGAAGGGATAAAGAGGAAATAATAGGGAAGAAGGCGGAGGAATACGAAGGGGGCGGAGTCAGAGGGTGTGCATGGGGAAGGAAGGGATAAAGAGGGAAATAATAGGGAAAGAGGCGGAGGAATACGAAGGGGGCGGAGTCAGAGGGCGTGCATGGGGAAGGAAGGGATAAAGAGGGAAATAATAGGGAAAGAGGCGGAGGAATACGAAGGGGGCGGAGTCAGAGGGGTGCATGGGGAAGGAAGGGATAAAGAGGGAAATAATAGGAAAGAGACGGGAGAATACGTCGAAGGGCGAGGTCAGAGGGCGTGCATGGGGAAGGAAGAGATAAAGAGGGAAAGAATAGGGAAAGAGGAGGAGGAATGCAAAGGGGGCGGAGTCAGAGGGTGTGCATGGGGAAGGAAGGGATAAAGAGGGAAATAATAGGCAAAGAGGCGGAGGAATACAAAGGGGCGGAGTCAGAGGGCGTGCATGGGGAAGGAAGAGATAAAGAGGGAAAGAATAGGGAAAGAGGGGGAGGAATGCAAAGGGGGCGGAGTCAGAGGGTGTGCATGGGGAAGGAAGGGATAAAGAGGGAAATAATAGGCAAAGAGGCGGAGGAATACGAAGGGGGCGGCGTCAGAGGGGGTGCATGGGGAAGGAAGGGAAAAAGAGGGAAAGAATGGGGAAAGAGGCGGAGGAATGCAAAGGGGCGGAGTCAGAGGGGGGGCATGGGGAAGGAGGCGGAGGAATACGAAGGGGGCGGAGCCAGAGGGGGTGCATGGGGAAGGAAGGGATAAAGAGGGAAAGAATGGGGAAAGAGGCGGAGGAATGCAAAGGGGCGGAGTCAGAGGGTGTGCATGGGGGAAGGAAGGGATAAAGAGGGAAAGAATGGGAAAGAGGCGGAGGAATGCAAAGGGGCGGAGTCAGAGGGTGTGCATGGGGAAGGAGGCGGAGGAATACAAAGGGGCGGAGTCAGAGGGTGTGCATGGGGAAGGAAGGGATAAAGAGGGAAAGAATGGGGAAAGAGGCGGAGGAATACAAAGGGGGCGGAGTCAGAGGGTGTGCATGGGGAAGGAGGCGGAGGAATACAAAAGGGGCGGAGTCAGAGGGTGTGCATGGGGAAGGAAGGGATAAAGAGGAAAGAATGGGGAAAGGAGGAGGGAATGCAAAGGGGCAGAGTCAGAGGGTGTGCATGGGGAAGGAGGCGGAGGAATACGAAGGGGGCGGGTCAGAGGGTGCATGGGGAAGGAAGGGATAAAGAGGGAAAGAATGGGGAAAGAGGCGGAGGAATGCAAGGGGGCGGAGTCAGAAGGTGCATGGGGAAGGAAGGGATAAAGAGGGGAAAGAATGGGGAAAGAGGCGGAGGAATGCAAAAGGGCGGAGTCAGAGGGTGTGCATGGGGAAGGAGGCGGAGGAATACGAAGGGCGGAGTCAGAGGGGTGCATGGGGAAGGAAGGGATAAAGAGGAAAGAATGGGGGAAAGAGGCGGAGGAATGCAAAGGGGCGGAGTCAGAGGGTGTGCATGGGGAAGGAAGGGATAAAGAGGAAAGAATGGGGAAAGAGGCGGAGGAATGCAAAGGGGGCGGAGTCAGAGGGTGTGCATGGGGAAGGAGGCGGAGGAATACGAAGGGGCGAGTCAGAGGGTGTGCATGGGGAAGGAAGGGATAAAGAGGAAAGAATAGGGAAAGGAGGAGGAATGCAAAGGGGCGGAGTCAGAGGGTGTGCATGGAAGGAGCGGAGGAATACGAAGGGGGCGGAGTCAGAGGGTGTGCATGAGGGAAGGAAGGGATAAAGAGGAAAAGAATAGGGAAAGAGGCGGAGGAATACAAAGGGGGCGGAGTCAGAGTGGGTGCATGGGGGAAGGAAGGGATAAAGAGGAAAGAATGGGGAAAGAGGCGGAGGAATACGAAGGGGCGGAGTCAGAGGGTGTGCATGGGGAAGGAAGGGATAAAGAGGGAAAGAATAGAGAAAGAGGAGGAGGAATGCAAAGGGGGCGGAGTCAGAGGGTGTGCATGGGGAAGGAAGGGATAAAGAGGGAAAGAATAGGGAAAGAGGAGGAGGAATGCAAAGGGGGCGGAGTCAGAGGGTGTGCATGGGGAAGGAGGCGGAGGAATACGAAGGGGGCGGAGTCAGAGGGTGTGCATGGGAAGGAAGGGATAAAGGAAAGAATGGGAAAGAGGCGGAGGAATGCAAAGGGGGCGGAGTCAGAGGGGGTGCATGGGGAAGGAAGGCGGAGGAATACAGAAGGGGGCGGAGTCAGAGGGTGTGCATGGGGAAGGAAGGGATAAAAGAGGGAAAGAATGGGGAAAGAGGCAGAGGAAAACGAAAGGGGGGAGTCAGGGGGGGTGCATGGGGAAGGAGGCGGAGGCAGAGGGTGTGCATGGGGAAAGAGGCGGAGGAATACGAAGGGGGCGGAGTCAGAGGGTGTGCATGGGGAAGGAAGGGATAAGAGGGAAGAATGGGAAAGAGGCGGAGGAATACAAAGGGGGCAGAGTCAGTTGGTGTGCATGGGGAAGGAAGGGAATAAAAGGGGCGAAATAATAGGGAAAGAGGCGGAGGAATACAAAGTGGGCGGAGTCAATGAGGGCGTGCATGGGGAAGGAAGAGATAAAGAGGGAAAGAATAGGGAAAGGCGGAGGAATGCAAATGGAGGTGGAGTCAGAGGGTGTGCATGGGGAAGGAAGGGATAAAGAGGGAAATAATAGGGAAAGAGGCGGAGGAATACAGAGGGGCGGAGTCAGAGGGTGTGCATGAGGAAGGAAGGCGGAGGAATACAAAGGGGCGGAGTCAGAGGGTGTGCATGGGGAAGGAAGGCGGAGGAATACAAAAGGGGCGGAGTCAATGGGTAAATAGGCAGGAAAATACTAAGGGAATGGATTCAATGACTGTGTATGGGAAAGGAATGGGCGAATAGGCGGAGGAATACAAAGGGGGCGGAGGCAATGAATTTGTATGAGGAAGGAATGGTAAATAGACTGACGAACACAAAGAAGGCATAGTTATTGCACCTTCACGGGGAAAAAGTAAATACAACAAAATACTTTTTATGAGGGAATGAGTAAAGATATCAGTTACTGGATAATAAAGGACAGGAAAGCAGATAGAAGAAGAAAGAAAGAGAAAAATCACACCACGCTTTGCTACCCATTCATGTGTCAATACACCCACAGATACTAGAACGTGTAGTCAATATTAACAGATAAAGGAACTTGTGATTGGCTAAATCATTTCCATCATTAACACCTTGTTATTTTGCATTGTGCTTCACCTTTTAGCTTTCAGTCTGACAGCGAGGGATTAGGATGGTAAACAACATGAAAAGGGATGGATGCCGCGCAGGTTTATACAACTGAGCATTATTAAGAGACTGTAAACATATTACGACTTGACATAATTATCTACCGGTCAACTCTTTATCAACATATACAGGTATCGTTTACAGGATGTATCATCAATAAGGTAATTAATCGTATATATATACAATGAAAGTTTTTTTCTTATAACAATAACAGCGTCGTATTGGAATAAAGCTTAGGAACCGTTTATTGGATTGCGTGAGGTTAATTGTGTGTGTGTGTGTGTGTGTGTGTGTGTGTGTGTGTGTGTGTGTGTGTGTGTGTGCGTGTGTGTGTTTGTATGTGTGTGTGTGTGTGTGTGTGTGTGTGTGTGTGTGTGTGTGTGTGTGTGTGTGTGTGTGTGTGTGTGTGTGCGCGCGCGTGTGTGTTTGTATGTGTGTGTTTTGATACTGAATTTGCTGGAATAAAAGTGATTTTATTTGATCTAATTAATGATGGGCTATACCATTAAGTTCTCTCTGAAGCAGACAAGTTGCAATATCACCTTGAGTCCAGGATTCTATAATGCAAAAAAATAAACTTTATTCTTTTCCTTATTGCCTTTTTTTCCCCGTTCTTCTTATCGCTGACGAATGTAGAATAAGCGCCGTTATTGAGCACTTTATTATCGTAATTTCAAAACGTGGATATTTTTCTCTCTTTTTCATTCCCTTTAATCACTTATATACTAGATGGGAATAAATAATAAAGTGAATTTAAGGGAAGCAGTGGCAGTGCATAAGACAAATCCGTTGCAAGGACACGATTGCAGTTCACAGAATTCGCACAGAAAACGGTTGGCAACTTAGCATAAAAAACCGTTATTTCTAACGTATTTCAAACTGCCGAACACCCTAGCGAATTGTCAGTGAAATTGGCGGACAATCTGGCGGATTTCATCATTACAGCAGATTTTAAAGCATAGAATACAGAAAAATTATTTCTTTTCCTTTTTTTTTTTTTTTTTTTTTTTTTTTTTTTTTTTTTTTAGAAGTAAGACTATGGAACATTAATCAAATACGATTTCAGGAAAACGTTTTCTGACTGAAATCCGTTATATGTAGTGATAGATCTATTCTACGGTGTCGCTAAAACAAGAGGAAGTATCTGAGCCATTTCCAAGGTCCAGGCAAACGATAAATTGACCTTACATATTTTGGAGGATCTTTGCATGTCAAAATGTAGTGGGGTCGTGTGTGTGTGTGTGTTTGTGTTTAAATACAAATACATATACACACAAATATACGTATATAGGCATATATCTATTTATCTGTGCGTGTGTGTGTGTGTGTGTGTATCCCATCCTTCCCCATGCACGCCCTCTGACTCCGCCCCCTTCGTATTCCTCCGCCTCCTTCCCCATGCACACCCTTTGACTCCGCCCCCTTCGTATTCCTCTGCCTCTTTCCCTATTATTTCCCTCTTTATCCCTTCCTTCCCCATGCACACCCTCTGACTCCACCCCCTTCGTATTCCTCCGCCTTCCTTCCCCATGCACACCCTCTGACTCTGCCCCCTTCGTATTCCTCCGCCTTCCTTCCCCATGCACCCTCTGACTCCCCCCCCCATTCGTATTCCTCCGCCTCCTTCCCCATGCACACCCTCTGACTCCGCCCTTTCATATTCCTCCGCCTTCCTTCCCCATGCACACACTTTGACTCCGCCCCCTTCGTATTCCTCCGCCTTCCTTCCCCATGCACGCCCTCTGACTCCGCCCCCTTCGTATTCCTCCCGCTTCCCCATGCACACCTCTGACTCTGCCCCCTTCATTCCTCCGCCTTCCTTCCCCATGCACACCCTCTGACTCCACCCCCTTCGTATTCCCCATGCACACCCTCTGACTCTGCCCCCTTCGTATTCCTCCGCCTTCTTCCCCATGCACACCCTCTGACTCCCCTTCGTATTCCTCCGCCTTCCTTCCCCATGCACACCCTCTGACTCCCACCCCTTCGTATTCCTCCGCCTTCCTTCCCCATGCACACCCTCTGACTCTGCCCCCTTCATATTCCTCCGCCTTCCTTCCCCATGCACACCCTCTGACTCTGCCCCCTTCGTATTCCTCCGCCTCCTTCCCTATGCACACCCTCTGACTCCGCCCCCTTCGTATTCCTCCGCCTCCTTCCCCATGCACGCCCTCTGACTCCGCCCCCTTCGTATTCCTCTGCCTCTTTCCCTATTATTTCCCTCTTTGCCCCTTCCTTCCCCATGCACACCCTCTGACTCCGCCCCCTTCGTATTCCTCCGCCTTCCTTCCCCATGCACGCCCTCTGACTCCGCCCCTTTTGTATTCCTCCGCCTTCCTTCCCCATGCACACCCTCTGACTCCACCCCCTTCGTATTCCTCCGCCACGCGCCCATGCACACCCTCTGACTCCGCCCCCTTCGTATTCCTCCGCCTCCTTCCCCATGCACACCCTTTGACTCCGCCCCTTTGTATTCCTCCGCCTCTTTATCCCTTCCTTCCCCATGCACACCCTCTGACTCTGCCCCCTTCGTATTCCTCCGCCTTCCTTCCCCATGCACACCCTCTGACTCCACCCCCTTCGTATTCCTCCGCCTCCTTCCCCATGCACTGATCTTCCTCTGCCTCTTTCCCTATTATTTCCCTCTTTATCCCTTCCTTCCCCATGCACCCTCTGACTCCACCCCCCTTCGTATTCCTCCGCCTTCCTTCCCCATGCACACCCTCTGACTCCACCCCCTTCGTATTCCTCCGCCTTCCTTCCCCATGCACACCCTCTGACTCCACCCCCTTCGTATTCCTCCCCCTTCCTTCCCCATGCACACCCTCTGACTCCCCCCTTCGTATTCCTCCGCCTCCTTCCCCATGCACACCCTTGACTCCGCCCCCTTCGTATTCCTCCGCCTCTTTATCCCTTCCTTCCCCATGCACGCCCTCCTGACTCCGCCCCCTTCGTATTCCTCTGCCTCTTTCCCCTATTATTTCCCTCTTTATCCCTTCCTTCCCCATGCACACCCTCTGACTCCACCCCCTTCGTATTCCTCCGCCTCCTTCCCCATTTTGACTCCGCCCCCTTCGTATTTCTCTGCCTCTTTCCCTATTCATTTCCTCTTTATCCCTTCCTTCCCCATGCACACCCTCTGACTCCACCCCCTTCGTATTCCTCCGCCTTCCTTCCCCATGCACACCCTCTGACTCTGCCCCCTTCGTATTCCTCCGCCTCCTTCCCCATGCTGACTCCGCCCCCTTCGTATTCCTCTGCCTCTTTCCCTATTATTTCCCTCTTTATCCCTTCCTTCCCCATGCACACCCTCTGACTCCACCCCCTTCATATTCCTCCGCCTTCCTTCCCCATGCACACCCTCTGACTCCGCCCCCTTCATATTCCTCCGCCTCCTTCCCCATGCACACCCTTTGACTCCGCCCCCTTCGTATTCCTCCGCCTCTTTATCCCTTCCCCATGACGCTGACTCCGCCCCCTTCGTATTCCTCTGCCTCTTTCCCTATTATTTCCCTCTTTATCCCTTCCTTCCCCATGCACACCCTCTGACTCCACCCCCTTCGTATTCCTCCGCCTTCCCTCCCCATGCACATCCACTGGCTCTGCCCCCTTTGTATTCCTCTGCCTCTTTCCCTATTATTTCCCTCTTTATCCCTTCCTTCCCCATGCACACCCTCTGACTCCACCCCCTTCGTATTCCTCCTTCCTTCCCCATGCACACCCTCTGACTCCACCCCCTTCGTATTCCTCCGCCTCCTTCCCCATGCACACCCTTTGACTCCGCCCCCTTCGTATTCCTCCGCCTCTTTATCCCTTCCTTCCCCATGCACGCCCTCTGACTCCGCCCCTTCGTATTCCTCTGCCTCTTTCCCTATTATTTCCCTCTTTATCCCTTCCTTCCCCATGCACACCCTCTGACTCCACCCCCTTCGTATTCCTCCGCCTTCCCCATGCACCCTCTGACTCCGCCTGTATTCCTCCCTCCTTCCCCATGCACAC
>NC_091551.1:7110700-7113200 GCF_042767895.1 Penaeus vannamei
TTCTTTTGCCTTACTCTCCTCTTTCTTCTTCTTCTCTTTCTTATTGCCTTCCTTCTTCTTCTTCTTCCTCTTATTATCATTCAGTTTCTTATTATTATTATGACAAATTCTATTATTATTCCTTTTCTTCTTAGTATTATGACAATTACTATCATTATTCCTTTTCTTCTATTTTTTCTTCTTCTTTTTCTTATTCCTTTTCTTATTATTATTTTTCTTGTCCTTATTCCCTTTCTCATTCGTTTTCTTTTTCTTCTTCTTCTTTTTCCTGTTCTTATTGTTTTTCTTATTCCTTTTCTTCTTATTATTATTGTTATTACTTTTCTTATACTTCTTCTTTTTCTAATTCCTTTTCTTATCATCATTACTACTGTTATTATTAATGTTATCATCATCATTATTGTTATTATTATTATCATTATTATTATTATTACTATTATCAATCATTATCTTCTTCTTCTTATAATTCCTTTTCTCTTTCTTTTTTCTTCTTTTTTGTCTTCTTCTTCCTCTCCTGCATTCCTCTTCTCTTTATTTTTCTTATTTTCTTCTTTGTCTTCTATCTTCCTCTTTTCCTTCATCTATCTTCCTCTTCTCCTTCTCCTCCTCCTCCTCCTCCTCCTTCTTCTTCTTCTCCCACTGCTTCGTTTTCTACTTCTTCTTCTGTCTTATTCCTCCTTTTTCATCTGCTTCTCCTTCTTCCTCTTCTTCTTCTTCCCTCTCTTACTCTTCTTCTTCATCTACTTCCCTTTCTTCTTCTTCTCCTTCCTCTCCTCCTTCTCCGTCTTCTTCTTCTTCTATGCTAAAGAATGTGTCCATGTGATTATTTTCCATTCAGCTTGACCTTTGACCTCCCTGAAATAAAAACAAGAAAACAAAAATATGAGGAGGAAAAATCAAAGAAAACATGGAACGCTTTTTGATGGTAGACTATAAAGAAAAATGGTTTTAAAAGACAGGAGAAAGAGAATGGGAGGATGAAAGGGGAGGAGAGAGAGAGGGAGAGGGAGAGAGAGAGAGAGGGGGGGGGAGGAAAAGAGAGATAGGGCGGGAGATAAAGTGAGCGAGAGGGAGAGAGAGAGAGAGAGAGAGAGAGAGAGAGAGAGAGAGAGAGAGAGAGAGAGAGAGAGAGAGAGAGAGAGAGAGAGAGAGAGAGAGAGAAGAGAGAGAAAGAGAAACAGAGAGAAAGATGAAAAGAAAGAGAGAGAAAGGAGAGGAGAGAAAGAAAGAGAAACAGAGAGAGAGAGAGAGAGAGAGAGAGAGAGAGAGAGAGAGAGCGAAAACGAAAAAGAGACAAATAGACACAGTGCAGGGACGTTGGGAGAGGAAAAAAAAAACAGAGAAAGAGTAAATGAAAAAAAGACAAAGCGAAAGAGGCATAGAGAGACAGAGGTAAAGAAAGAAACAGAAAAGAGGCAGACACAGAGTGAGACATCGGGAACCAAAAAGAAAAAGAGAGAGAAAAAAAAAACAGAAAAAAGAACAAAACAAAATTACGAACCAAAGAGAGAGAGAAAATAAGTAAAGACAGGAGGTAAGAAAAAAAGAAGAAATTTTTGCAAATGACGCAATCACAAGCGCTTCACCACAACTCCCACCAAAAAAAAGAGGGGAAAAACCTGCCTCTCCCCCTCCCCCCCCCCCCGTTTCAAAAAAGAAGAAGGGGGAGTGCGTAAATATCTATGTTAATGGCTTTCAGATCGCGAGTTTGCGTGTGTGGGGTAAGAGCCAACTCTTAACTCCCTCTCCCCCTTCCCCCTCCTCCCTCCCTCTTCCAACTCCCCTCCCACCTTCTCTCCTACCCCTTCCCCACCTTCTCCTACCCCCTTCCCCCTCCTCCCTACTCCCCTCCCCCTCCCACCCCCTTCACCTTCTCCTACTCCCCCTACCCCCTCCCCCTTCTCCAACTCCCCTACCTCCTTCTCCCCTTCTCCCCTGCTCACTCTTCCCCAATTCCTTTCCTTCTCCTTCCTCAACTCCCCTCCTCCCCCTTTTCCAACTCCCCTTCCATGTTCCTCCCCCTTCCCCATCTCCTTCTCCCCCTGCTCTAGCTCCCCCTCTTCTCTCTCCCTTATCCTTTCCCTTCATGTTCCCTCATCTCCTTCTCTTCCTCTCTTTCCCCCTCTTATACTCTCCCTTTTCTTTTCTCTTCCTCCCCCTCTTCCTCTTTTTACCCCTATCCTTCCTCATACCCCCCACCTCCTCCTCTTCCCTTTTCCTCCTACCCTCGCTCTCCCCCTACCGCTTCTCCCATCGCATTTGGTCCTCCCCCCTCCCCATACCCCTCCCCCTACCCCCTCTCCCTTATTTTCCCCTCCCTATCCCCTCCCTATTCCCCCTCTCCCTTCAGCCTCTCCCCTGCCCCCCTCCTCTTTCTCTCCCTCCCTTCCCACCCCCTCACCCTCTCTCCATACCCCCCTCCCCTTACTCTCTCTCTCCCTGCCCTTCCCCCCCCAACTTTCACTCATCCTTTCCCCTCCTCCCTTACCCCCTTACCCCT
>NC_091551.1:7118200-7120700 GCF_042767895.1 Penaeus vannamei
AGAGTAGACGAATAGGAAGAAGAGAAGGGAAGAAAGGGAGACGTGTAAGAAAAAAGAGACGTAAGAAGGAGACAAAAGGGAAGGAAAGGGAGAATGGAAGGAGTGAAGGAGAGGGAAGAAGGAAAAGAAGAAGGGGAGAATGGAAGGAGTGAAGGAGAAGGAAGACTGAAAAGAAGAAGAGGAGAATGGAAGGAGTGAAGGAGAGGGAAGAAGGAAAAGAAGGAGAGAGGAGAATGGAAGAAGTGAAGGAGAGGGAAGAAGGAAAAGAAGGAAGGAGAATGGAAGGAATGAAGGAGAAGGAAGAAGGAAAAGAAGAAGAGGAGAAAAGGAGGGAGTGAAGGAGAGGGAAGAAAAAGAAGAGGAGGAAGGAAATAGATAAAGGAGGGAGAGAAGGAGAGGGAAGAAAGAAAGGAAGAAGAGGAGAAAGGAAATGGAGAAAGGAGGGAGTGAAGGAGAGGGAAGAAGGAAAAGGAGAGGAGAAAGGAGGGAGTGAAGGAGAGGGAAGAAGGAAAAGAAGAAGAGGAGAAAGGGGGGAGTGAGAGAGAGGGAAGAAAAAAGAAGAGGAGGGAGAAAGGGAGATAAGAGGGAGTGATGGAGAGGGAAGAAGAAGGAAAAGAAGAAGAGGAGGAAAGAAAGGGATAAAGGAGGGAGTGATGGAGAGGGAAGAAGAAAGAAAAGAAGAGGAGGGAGAAAGGGAGATAAGAGGGAGAGATGGAGACACGGTCCTCTCTGATTCAGGGAGACGATAAGCTGAAAGGTGGATTATTACTTGTCAAAAGGAGGAGGAGGAGGAAGAAGAAGAAAAGGAGGAGGAGGAGGAAAAGGAGGAGGAGGAGGAGGAAGAAGGAGAGGAGGAAAGAGGAGGGGGAGGAAGAGGAGGAGGAGGAGGAGAAGGTGAAAGAGAAGAAAAGGAGGAGAAGGAGGATGAAGAGGAGAAGGATGATGAAGAAGAGGAAGAGGAGGAAGATGAGAGGAAGATGAAGAGGAGGAGGAGGAGGAGGAAGAGGAGGGGAAGAAGGAGGAGAAAAGAAAGATGAAGATGATGAAGAGGAGAAGGAATAGGAGGAAGGGATGGAGGAAGAGAAATATAATGAGTTGGAGGAGAAGGAGGAGGAGGAAGCGAAGAAGAAGGAGGAGGAGAAAAAAGAGGACGAGGAGGAAGAAGAAAAGGAAGAGAAAATGAAGGAGGAGGAGGAAGAAGAAAAGGAAGAGAAAATTAAGGAGGAGGAGGAAGAAGAAGAAGAAGAGGAGGAGAGAGATGATTAGAGAAGAGAAGAGAAGATAGAAGGAGAGAGGAGCAGAGAGGAAGCAGAGAGAAGGAGAGAGAGAGAGAGAGAGAGAGAGAGAGAGAGAGAGAGAGAGGGAGAGAGAAATGAAAGAGAGAGAGGGAGAGAGAGAGAGAGAGAGGAAAAGAAAGAGGGAGAGAGAGAGATGGAGACAGACAAACAGAGAGAGAGAGAGAGAAGAGACGGAGTCAGACATATATATATATATATATATATATAGAGAGAGAGAGAGAGAGAGAGAGAGAGAGAGAGAGAGAGAGAGAGAGAGAGAGAGAGAGAGAGAGAGAGAGAGAGAGAGAGAGAGAGAGAGAGAGAGAGAGAGAGAGAGAGAGAGAGAGAGAGAGAGAGAGAGGAGACAGACAGACAGAGAGAGAAAGAGAGAGAGAGAGAGAGAGAGAGAGAGAGAGAGAGAGAGAGAGAGAGAGAGAGAGAGAGAGAGAGAGAGAGAGAGAGAGAGAGAGAGAGAGAGAGAGAGAGAGGAGAGAGAGAGAGAGAGAAAGAGAGAGAGAGCGAGAGAGAGAGACAGACAGACAGACAGATTGAGAGAAAGAGAGAGACAGAGACAGGAAGGAAGAACAAAATAAAGAAATCGTCCCACGTCATTCTGGACCACCGAGGACGTTAACGAGGCAGCGAGGGGGGGGAGGGAGAGGGGAGAGAAAGAGGGGAAATAAGAGAGAGAGAGAAAGAGGGGAAATAAGAGAGGGAGAGAAGATGGAAGAGAGAAAGAGGGGGAAGAGAGAGGTGAGGGAAAGAGGAGAAAGAAAAGAGGGGAGAGAGAAAGAGGGGAAATAAGAGAGAGAAAGGAAAGAAGAGGGGAGAGAAAAGAGGAAAGAGAAGGAGAAGAGGGAAATAAGGGAGAGAAGAGGAAATAAGAGAAGGAAGAGGTGAGAGAAGAGAGATGAGGAAGGAGGAAGAAAGAGAGAGAGTGAGAGGGAAAGAAGGGGAAAGAGAGAGAGAGAGAGAGAGAAAGAGTGAGAGAGAGAGAGGAAGAGAGAGAGAAGGGATGGATGAAGAGAGAGAGAGAGAGAGAGAGAGAGAGAGAGAGAGAGAGAGAGAGAGAGAGAGAGAGAGAGAGAGAAAGAGAGAGAAAGAAAGAAGGGAAAGAAAGAGAGAGAAGACAAGCGAGAGGAGAAGGGAAAGACGAGAGAGAAAATAAGAGAAGGAGGAGAGAAAGAGGAGAGACTGGAAGGAGGGAGTAGACGCGAGATGAG
>NC_091551.1:7123292-7125792 GCF_042767895.1 Penaeus vannamei
CCCTCCCCCCCTTCCCGGATCTCCCTATCTCCCAACCCCTTCCCACCTCCATCTCCCTTCTCGGATCTATCTCCCTATCTCTCATCCTAATCTTTATCTCCCTTCTCGGAACCCCTCATCTTCCTACTCCTCCTCCCCCATTCCTATCTCCCCTTATCCCTTCTCCTCCCCCCCCCCACCCATCTCTCCCGGATCTCCTTATCTCCCTACTTCTTCTCTCCCCTTTTCCCCTCCTCCCTCTCCCTCCCCCTATCTCCCTACTCCCCTTTCCCCCTTTTCCCTCCTCTCTCCCTCTCCCCTAACCCCCTTCCCCCGGATCTCCCTTACTCCTCCCCTCCCCTAACCCCCCTTTCTATGAGCTTTCCCTATCTCCCTCCTCCTCCTCCTCCCCTAACCCCCTTTTCCTTGAGCTCCCTATCTCCCTTTTCTCCACCTCCCCTTCCTCCTCCTCCTCCCCTAACTCCCTTGAGCTCCCCCCTTTCCTCCGATCTCCCTCTTCTTTCCCCCTTTCCCTCCTCCTCCTCCTCCCTAACCCCCTTTCCAGCAGGTCTCCTTATCTCCCTACGCCTCCTCCTCCCTAACCTCCTTTCCCGGATCTCCCTATCACCCTCCTCCTCCCCCTTTCCCCCGACGTCTTCCTATCTCCCTCTTCCCTCTCCCCCCTTTCCTTCCTCCTCCTTCTCCCTAACCCCCTTGAGTCTCCTTATCTCCCTACGCCTCCTCCTCCCTAACCTCCTTTCCCGGATCTCCCTATCACCCTCCTCCTTCCCCCTTTCCTTGGTCCCCCCCCCCGTTGCAGCGTTGAATAGTTGCACGGCTTCCTCCCCGGCGACATAATATTATTTGCAACAGCACCATATACTCAGCGGCGGCGCCATACATCCCCATTACAAGCGGCCCGTAAAGACACTGTATTAGAAGCAACATATCATACTCGTTTGTCATCCTCCTCACGCTGGATTTCGCTTCTATAATGCGTCTTCCTGCTTCTCCCTTTCGTTGCTACGAAGAGCAAGAGGGAGGGGGGGGAAAAAGGAGAGAGAGAGAGAGACAGAAGACCAGATGGAAGACACGAAACTTTATATTTATTTGTTGGAATTCCATGCGTTCTTGAGGATGAGCCGTTCCTGTTTGTCTGCGAGGGATCCGCGTGTCGTAAGTCAGCTGTTTCGGTTTGTTTACCGGCCCTTCGACGGGACGGATGGAGAGGTCGCTTAAACTCCGGATTTCCTGGCGGGTCGCGACGCCGGTGCACTTCAACGGCGGCGGGGATTTGGCCTGCAATATATGTCTTGATTAGTCGCACTCCATGGCCTCTGGAAGTAGCTAACCGTCGAGTCTCGTATTAATTTGCTTCTCCTCTCCCCCCCACACACACCAGTAGACGCCGCTCACCCCCCCTCCCTCCCCCTTCCCCCTTCCACCTGCGTCTGGCTCGTCGATCACGAATTTACGAGTGTCCGAAGCTGATCAAAGCTGACAGTGATGAGCATAAATGACTCGCAGAGATACGCCGCAGCTGCAACAGCACAGCTCGCGGGAATAACAAGGCATCTGGCCAGCTTGGACCACAGTGAACACAACATGAGCCAATGCGGATAAATTTTAGGCTAAATAACCGAACAAACACAACAAAAAACAGAGAAGGAAACGAACAAGCGAGTCTCTGGCCCTGGCTTAAACAACCTTTAAATGAACACAGCAAACAAGACCCTCCGATCCGATTGCAGTTTGAACAACCGAAAAAAGGAAAGAGGATAACGAGAGAGAGAGAGAGAGAGAGAGAGAGAGAGAGAGAGAGAGAGAGAGAGAGAGAGAGAGAGAGAGAGAGAGAGAGAGAGAGAGAGAGAGAGAGAGAGAGAGAGAGAGAGAAAGCGATAGATAGTGAGAGAGAAAGAGAGAGAGAAAGCGATAGATAGTGAGAGAGAAAGCGATAGATAGTGAGAGAGAGAGAGAGCGATAGATAGAGAGAAAGAAAGAAAGAGAAAGAGAGAGAAAGCGATAGATAGTGAGAGAAAGAGGGAGATAAAGAAAGAAAGAGACAGAGAGAAGGAAGAGCAAGGAACAAACACTCTTAAAACACCAACCGAGAAAAGATGAATTAAATTGCAAGACACTTTGCGTGCTTGATCACAATCATGAAGATGCAACGCTGCAATTGTCTCGGAGGAGAAAGAGACAATTAGTTTGATGCAACACAATTACTATCGTTATAGTGGCATGCAGGGGAAGGGGGAAGGGGGGGAGGGGGCAGGGGGAAAGGGGGGAAGGGAAAGGGGGAAAGGGGGGAAGGGAAATGGGGGAAGGGGGAAGAGGGAAGGGGGCAGGGGGAGGGGAAAGGGGAAGGGTGGGAGGGGGGAAGGGGAAGGGGAAGGGGGAAGGGGGAAGTGGGAAGGGGGGTAGGGGGGAAGGAGGAAGGGGGAGGGGGAAAGGGAAAGGGTGGGAGGGGGAAGGGGGGAAGGGGGAAGGGGGAAGGGGGGAAGGGAGAAGGGGGGAAGGG
>NC_091551.1:7130792-7140792 GCF_042767895.1 Penaeus vannamei
TTCCTTCATTCCTTCTTCCCTCCTTCCTCCTTCTCTCCATCTCTTCCTTCATTCCTTCTTCCCTCCTTCTCCTCGTCTCTTCCTTCATCTCTTCTCCCCTCCTTCCTCCTTCTCCCCTTCTCTTCCTTTATTCCTTCTTCCCTCCTTCCTCCTCCTCGTCTCTTCCCTCATTCCTCCTTCTCTCCATCTCTTCCTTCATTCCTTCTTCCCTCCTTCCTACTTCTCTCTATCTCTTCCTTCATTCCTCGTTCCCTCCTTCTCCTTGTCTCTTCCTTCATTCCTTCTTCCCCTCCCTCTTCCCCCCCATTCTCCCCTTCTCTTCCCTCCTTCCTTCTTCCCTCCTTCGTAAGTCTTGCAATCCCTCTTCTTGCCATACATCGCACCCTTTCCTTTAGTCTGGAACTAAAGGAGTTTTTTTTCAATTGCAACATAACTTTGCAGCGGAATGCTTATTGCTAGGTTGCAGCGTGCATTTTCCTTTCTTTCGGTGGGGTTCATATGCAGGAGGAGGAGGTGGAGGAGGTATAGGTGGAGGAGGAGGTGGAGGTAGAGGTGGAGGAGGAGGTGGAGGTGGAGGTGGAGGTGGAGGTAGAGGTGGAGGTGGAAGTGAAGGTGGAGGAGGTTTTGGAGGAGGTGGAGGTGGAGGTGGAGGTGGAGGAGAAGGTAGAGGTGGAGGTGGAGTTGGAGGAGGAGGTGGACGTTTTGGAGGAGGTGGAGGTGGAAGAGGTGGAGGTGGAAGAGGTGGAGGAGGAGGAGGTGGAGGTAGTTGCAGCGTGCATTTTCCTTTCTTTGGGTGGGGTTCATATGCAGGAGGAGGAGGTGGAGGAGGTATAGGTGGAGGAGGAGGTGGAGGAGGAGGTGGAGGTGGTGTTGGTGGAGGAGGTGTTGGTGGAGGAAGAGGTAAAGGTGGAGGTAGAGGTGGAGGTGAAAGTGGATGTGGAGGAGGAGGTGGAGGTGGAGGAGAAGGTGGAGGAAGAGGTGGAGGTGGAGGAGGAAGTGGAGGAGGAGGAAGAGTGTTTTGGAGGAGGTGGAGGAGGGGGTGGAAGTGGAGGAGGAGGTGGAGGAAGGGGTGGAGGTGGAGGAGGAGGTGGAGGAAGGGGTGGAAGAGGAGGAAGGGGTGGTGGAGGAAGGGGTGGAGGAGGAGGTAGAGGTGGAGGAGGAGGTAGAGGTGGAGGTGGAGGATAAGGTGAAGGAGGAGGAGAAGGTGGAGGAGGAGGAGGTGGAGGAGGAGGTGGAGGTGGAGGAGGAGGTGGAGTTGGAGGTAGTGGAGGTGGAGGAGGAGGTGGAGGAGGAGGTGGAGGTAGAGGAGGTAGAGGTAGTGATCTGGAGGTGGAGGTTTTGAGGAGGAGGAGGAGGAAGAGGAGGAGGAGGAAGAGAAGGAGGAGAAGGAGGAAGAGATAGAGGAGGAGGAGGAGAAAGAGATAGAGAAGGAGGAGGAAGAAGAAGAAGAAGAAGAAGAAGAAGAGGGAGAGGAAGAGGAAGAGGATGATGATGATGAGGAAGACGAGGAGGTGGAAGAGGAGGAGAGCAGAGGAGCGAGGAAGCGCAGAAAAGGGAATAGTAATATTAATGATAAAAAGAAACGGACGGAAAAAAAATGTAGAAGGAGAAGGCGAAGAGGATGAAAAAGAAGAAGAAGAAGAAGAAGAAAAAGAGGACGAAGACGGATGAGGCGAAGACGACGTCGAAGAAGACGACGAAGAAAAACAAAAAGAAGGAGACAAAAGAAAAGACGACGAAGGAGAAGAAGAAGAAAACGAACATAAAGAAGAAAAAAAGGAAAGAAAAGGAGGACGTAGAAAAAAGACGATAAAATTGAAGACGAAGACGAACAAGACGCGCATTCCTAGCCCTTGTCTTGCCTGTCTTTAAGTCCTCGCTCAGGGATTCGGACAAGTTCGTGACATGAACGCGTTCGCTCGGCGACCCTCACTTTTTTTTTGAGGAAGAAGAAGCAGAGGGAGATGATGAAGAAAAGAAGAAGAAGAAGAGGAGGAGGAGGAAGAAGAAGGAGAGAAGAAGGGAGAAGAAGAAGAAGAGGAGAAGGAGGAAGAAGAAGAAGAGGAGAAGGAGGAAGAAAAAGAAGAGGAGGAGGAGGAAGAAGAAGAAGAGGAGAAGGAGCAAGAAGAAGAGGAGAAGGGAGAAGAAGAAGAAGAGGAGGAGGAGGAAGAAGAAGGAGAGGAGAAGGGAGAAGAAGAAGAAGAAGAGGAGAAGGAGGAGGAAGAAGAAGAGGAGAAGGAAGAAGAAGAAGAAGAGGAGAAGGGAGAAGAAGAAGAAGAGGAGAAGGAGGAAGAAGAAGAAGAGGAGAAGATGAAGAAAAGAAGAAGAGGAAGAAGAAGAGGAGGAGGAGGAGGAAGAAGAAGAAGAAGAGGAAGAGAAGGAAGATGAAGAAGAAGAAGAGGAGGAGGAGGAGGGAAAAAATAATAAGAGGAGGAGGAGGTATTTTCTTTCTTCTTTTTGTTTGAGGAGGAGGAGGAGGAGGGAGAAGAAGGAGAAGAAGAAGAAGAAGAAAAGAAGAAGAGGAAGAAAAAGAAGAAGAAAAATAAAAAAGATGAAGAGGAGGAGGAGGAAAAAGAAGAAGAAGAAGAGGAAGAGGAAGAGCAGGAGGAAGAGGAAGAAGAGGAGGAGGAAGAGGAGGGGTGAAGGGGAATGAGAGGGGGAGGGGGGTTCTTAGTCTGTTTAATTTCTTCCGTCATTTGGGCTTTATGTGTTTCTTCCTTTTAATTACTAACTGTTTTTTTTAAATTTATTTTTTGAATTATTTCGTTTGTTCTTTTGACACCGTATGTTTTTTTTATATATAATTCACACTTCTTCTTTTTTTTTTTTTATTAATTACCGTTCTTATATGTTTCTTATGTTTTTTCGCTCTTATTTTTCGTTATTTTAATTCTTATGCATCTTGTGTTATGTTTCTGTTTCCAGTTCTACCTTATTATCGAGACCTTTCTCTTTCTAATGTTCTATCTGCTTTTTAAAATTATTCTTATGTTTCTTTTCTCTTCATATCGTCTTTCTTTTCTTCATTTATCTTATTTCCTTCTTTGCAAGTCTTCGTCTGTCCATCCCCCCCCTTTTCTTTTATCTCTCTCTCTCTCTTCTTTCCATTATCTGATTAGTTCTTTTTTACTCTTTATTCTCTCTTTTTCTCCCTTTCTCTCGTATTCACTTCCTACTTTCCCTCCTTTTCCTATTTCTTCATCACCTCTTTATTCCTCTTTTACTTGTATTTTTTTCCTCTTTTCTTCCACCTCTTTCTCATCTCTCATTTCTTTTTGTTCTATTCCCTCCTGTATTCTCTGTCTTCCTCATCTCTCTTTCTGTCTGTTTTTTCTCTCTTTGTTTATTTCTCTCTCTTTCTCTGTCTGTTTATTTTTCCTCTCTGTTTATGTTCTCTCTCTCTCTGTTTTTTTTCTTTGCTCGCTCTGTTTATGTTCTCTCTCTCTCTCTGTTTATTTTTATTTTTTTGCTCTCTCTCTCTCTGTTTATTTTTTTGCTCTCTCTCTCTCTGTTTATTTATTTTTTGCTCGCTCTGATTATTTCTCTCACTCTCTCCTATCCTTCCCTTCTCTTTTTCCTTTCTCTCTCCCCTTCTTGTCATGCCAATCCACCTCGCACTCGGGATGTCTCTCCGTCGGTCATAACGTCGACTTTTGTGGCCTTCTTCAGGTCTCTCTAACGCCCTCTCGTCCTCTCCTTTGCTTCCTCAATTTATCCTCGTTTGCTTTCTTACTCTTTCTATTTTTTTTGGATTTTATTTTCTTGGTTGAGTTTTTTGGTGGGGGTGTGATTTTGTTTTCTGATTTTCTCTCTCTCTCTCTCTCGCTTTCTCTGTCTCTTTTTCCCTTTTCTCTCCCTCCCTCGCCCTCTCTGCCTCTCTCCTTCCTTCCCTCCTTCATCAGCCATTACTTTTGTTGCTCTCTCCTCCACCTCCATCGTTCATGCGAGTCTTTTTCTCAATCTCCTCGTGTCTTTTTTGTTCCCTATCATCGCCCTTTCCTTGTTGCTCCCCTTTTATCGCGTTTTCTCCATTCCACATTCTTCATTGCATTCTCTACCCATGTCACATATTTTCATTGTTGAAGAATCTTCGTTTTCCTTCATCTCCCTTTCTCCCCTTTTCTTCTCTTGCTGGGCTTTCTTCTCATATCTTTATCCTTCTTGTTTCTTCTATCTCTTCACTTCATTATTTTTCTTTCTTTCTCCTCCCTTGAGTAATCTTCGGTTTAGGTCTTATTTTCTTCCCTTCTTACTAAATTCTCTTCGTTCTAAATCTTTCTTCTTCTTTTTCCTCCTCCTTCTCCTCTCTTTCAATGTTTTCCTTCCTCGCAACTCCTCATCTAACTTTCTCGCGTTTCTTCATCTTCCTTCTCATTCTCTTTCTGCCTTCTCCCTCCCTCCTCTCTCTCTTTATACCTCCCCTCCTCCTCTGTCTTATTCCGCTTGGTAACTTCCCTTCATTTCATTTCTAATCTTCTCTCTCTCTCTCCCTCGCTCCCCTCTCCCTCCTATCACTTCCCTCCCCTCCGCTCTCCCTTCACCTAGCTCCCCTCCCTCACCCCCACTCCCCTCATCCCTCCCCCTCACCTCCCTCTCCCCTCCCCCTACCTCCACTCCCTCACCCCCTCTCCATCTCCTCTCCCACACCCCTCCCCTCCCTCTCCCCTCTCTATCTCTCTCTCTCCCCTCCCTCTCCCCTCTCTCTCTCTCCCCTCTTTCAGCCCTCGTGGGTTATGCCGTCTCCCGCACGGTTTACGGGGTGGTCGGCCCTTTATTAGAGCCATCAAGTTAGATTAGTCAAATGAAGCTCAGAGCACAGCGCCTGGGGGAGGGGGTGTGGGGAGGGGAGAAGGAGGGGGGGAGAAGGGAGACCGGGGGAGGGGAGGAGGAGGAGGGGGAGGAGGGGGAAGAACTTAGGAACGATGAATATACCCGCATATGCTCTGCATGCATATATATATATATGTGTGTGTGTATGTATGCATGTCTCTCTCTCTCTCTTTCTCTCTCTATGTATATATATATATATATATATATGTATATATATATATATATATATATATATATATATATATATATATATATATATATATATATATATATATATATATATATATATATATATATATATATATATATATATATATATATATATATATTTGTGCATGTGTGTGTGTGTATTATTTTATTTTTAACATTTTCAAGGGGATCTAGCACTGCCCTGGGGAGTTGACTAACTGACTGAACGGAAAAATGCTGTATAGACATTTCTGGCCACAGGAAAGGAGGTCCCAGCAGCACTGTCGGTCCTGACAGCCCAGCAGCCAGCGGTCCAAGGGGTTCAAGGCTCCGTCGTAACCCTGTTCATAATTTCTGAACAATGGGATGGAAGCGCTGACGTGCCGGGGTGGTGGGAGGGACTCGAACTAGAGACCACAAATAAACATACTGTGTGCAGAATGGTAACATGCTGAGGCCCACTGAAAATTTAGGTAGTGTTCGTGGGTTTTGTGAAGAGAATATCCTGCTTTTTCAGGAGAGATGATAAGGCCCCACGAAGAGGACGACTCGTAAAATGAATGAAGGAGATGCTGCAAATCTTCTGGGTAGTTGGAGTGGACACAGATCATCAGCATAACATGTGACTGTTGCCCCTGGGATCTCAGGGAGCTGGGAGATGAGGCGGTGCATAAGGATATTGAAAAGAAGTGGACTAAGGATTCCTCCCTGTGGAGTCCCAAAGCACTTAAAGAAGACATTGGATGACCCATTGCTTAGGTATCCTCGTACCCATCGCAATAGGTTTCCAAGAACACCAATGAGCACCTCTTGTACATGTGAAGGAAAGCTATGAATACTGGCTTGCTGTAACCAGGCCTCAACGAGATCTTGTGCATATTGAACTAGACTTTGACGGAGTGCACTTCGGGTCTTTCTCCTTAAAGCCTTCTTGATGAGTTGCCACATGGACCCCACTTGTGTGATGATTGATAGTATTCGTGAAATCAACAAAGGCATCACGGTGAACACATTGTTGTAAGGCAACTAGGGCACTGCTGGCCGTCTGGCATTGCTTCAGGTTGTCTGGAGTTGGATCCCGCTGATGGACGAGGCTGTCTCTCTGCTGCCTGTCTCTCTGCTGCCTTGATGCGTCTGTCAAGCGTCCACTCATGAGCTACAAACTGACTGAAAAACAAACAAACAAACAAAAAAAACTGAAAATGTTTGGTCCGCAAACATAGTGGTCATAAAAATCGTGTTCAAGTTACAAGAGACGAGTGTCACCTCTCAGGAGAATTGAGATCAAGCTTGAAGAAGAGACCAGTTATGTAGGAAATATAGTTAGGACAGTACTTTGGAGGGATACTGATTACAGGTGCGCTGATAGGCAGATGAATGCACTGTAGGGATCGATCACTGAAGGCTGAGGGCAAGGTGGTTCTAAAAAAGAGCAGGTAGCGATGCGCACCTGACCTGAGATGCCACAGATCCGTAGGTAAGTATGTGGTCAAGGGAGCCTCCTCGAGAGAAAACGTGGCACCTCCTGTAACCAAGTGAGTTAGGTGGTTGTGCTGCATGAACTTCATAACGTGTTCCACTACAGTTGACAGTACTTGAACGTCCACCTAAAGCAGGGTGCCGAATGTTAAAATCATCCGTATATACTGTGGTGTGGTCCATGGAAGGCAGAGCATCATTATTCATCCTTCCTGGGGCAGAAAAGACATTGCAGAGACGAACTCGAGGAAGTGTCATGGCGTTTGTTTTGACGGTTGTTCAATGAAAATATAATAATTAATATCGACCATATTCACACAACATCCGTAACTTTTGTGGCGTCATCAAAATAGACCCCATGTGTTTTTTGTTTTTTTTTCCAAAAAGAGAATCAGACGCCATGACACCTTCTCGAGTTGCTACTGATCTAACCTTTCCCATCCCCAAGGTCTGAGACGATAAAACCGGCCTGTCTTCCTCGCGCATTCTCTTCGTTCAGCGCTGCACCAGCAACTAGGTCAGCGAGGGTAACTGGTCCCGTGTAATCCATAATAACTCTGCCTCGACTAGGGCACAGGAGCAGCACATGACGTCAGCAATACGTCACGCCCTACACTGCGCATGACGTCAACAATTCGTCACGCCCTACACTGCGCATGCGCCATGACGGGGAACACAGATCAGAGGGGCCTGGATTCACAATCTTATTTTCCCCCTCCTTTTTAGAGGTTAAATCCAATACTACTATTTAGCAAACTTTCCTCAGGGACGCAGCAGACCTTTACGGCGCTTTTAACGGCAGCAGGTGTCTGGCAGGTCTGAATAAAGCAGGGGACAGGGGAAAATAGAAGAGCACACTCCGAGGCTTTGTTTACGCATGCTGAGAGGGAGCTGGACGAAAAGAGAGGATGGAGAAAGAACGAAATGCATGTGTGTGTGTGTGTGTGTGTGTGTGTGTGTGTGTGTGTGTGTGTGTGTGTGTGTGTATGTGTGTGTGTATGTGTGTGTGTGTGTGTGTGTGAGAGAGAGAGAGAGAGAGAGAGAAACAGATAGATAGAGAGACAGGCAGAGAGAGAAAGAGAGATATAGAAGAGTGATTGAGAGAGACACACACATAGAGAGAGAAAACAAATACAGAATAAAAAAGAGAAAGAAAAAAGACAAACAGAAAAAAAGAGAAGCAAAATAAAATAACCCCCCACCAACCCCTACCCAATCCCACCCTAACCCCCCCCCAAAAAAAAAAAAAAACACACAAAACAAAACTTTAAAGTGATAAGGACAATGACACGAAAACACATTGCTTTAGGCGCCAGCAATACATTACCAGCACACACGCGAGACTGTAAATTAAGGTAAAATAAATGAGGCATGTAGTATTCTCGCATTAATTGGCGCCGATGAATTATGTGAAGCAATTATAAAGTAAATGTTAACGTAAGAGAGGGGGAGAAGTAGCGAGAAAGAAAGTAGAGAGGGAGAGAGAGAGAGATGGATGGATGGAGAGGTAGGTAGATGGATAGAGAGAGAGGGGGGAGGGAGGGAAAGGGAGAGAAAGGGAGGGAAAGAGGAGGGGAGGGAAAGGGAGGGAGGGGAGGGAAAGGGAGGCAGGGGAGGAGAAGAGGGGGAGGGAGGGAGAGAGGGAGAGAGAAAAGAGAGAGGGAGAGAGAAATATATGTATATATATATGTGTGTGTATATATATATATATATATATATATATATATATATATATATATATATATATATATATATATATATACATATATATATATATATATATATATATATATATATATATATATATATATATATACATATATATATACATATATATATATATATATATATATATATATATATAGAGAGAGAGAGAGAGAGAGAGAGAGAGAGAGAGAGAGAGAGAGAACTGAGAAAGAGAGAGACAAACAGACAGACAGACAGAGACCGTGCGAAGCAGAAAGAGGCAGCTAAAAAGCAAAATAAGTTAAACAGAAAAACAATAAAAAAGCAAGCCAAAAAAATAGAGAGAAGAGAGGAGACCGTTAAGAGAAGGTCATGGGGGGGGAGGGTGGGGGGGAGGCGTTATAATGACGCAATTCGAATGAAATTATAGGAAAAGTTCGGCCGGTTTCTGGGGCGGTGCTAAAGACCTCTTTGCAGGGAGACACTTGCTCAAGGGGATAGAGGAGAGAAGAGAGAGAGAGAGAGAGAGAGAGAGAGAGAGAGAGAGAGAGAGAGAGAGAGAGAGAGAGAGAGAGAGAGAGAGAGAGAGAGAGAGAGAGAGAGAGAGAGAAAGAGAGAGAGAGAGAGAGAAAGAAAGAGAGAGAGAGAGAGAGAGAGAGAGAGAGAGAGAGAGAGAGAGAGAGAGAGAGAGAGAGAGAGAGAGAGAGAGAGAGAGAGAGAGAGAGAGAGAGAGAGAGAGTCTAGTGACCTCACACCTCCACCTCACCCGACGCCAACGTGTCCTGCGCCCCTCGCGAGACGTAAATGACAAACTGCCTCCAGAGCAAGCAATTCCGACCCTTACCGTCAATCCCTCCGATTGCTTTATAACTATAAATAGACTCATATCATATATGTACTCAGAATGTTTCTCAGAAAATGCACTGTCTGTATCACTGCGTTTGTAATCATTACTACTGTACATACTGAACGTTAGAAACACTGCACCATGTATTTTTCTTCTGAAGTTGTGGGGGCGTTCCTTGTAATCATCAGGAAAAGGAATTTAACTGGAATCTCGTAAGTTCTATTCCAAGGCGTTCCAGAGGGGGTGAGAGCACACGTCTGATTCCCGTGCTTGACCGGCGCCGAGAGACCGAAATTTGGCGGGAAATCTCGGTCACAGGCAATGCTACTAGGTCACGTGACCGAGGACAGTGTTGCCACGTCACATTTAATAAAGGTACAAAGGCGGGAGGCTACATCATTGCAAGGGAATGAGACGTTGGCAAGGTTATGTATACATACAACACATACAGAAATAAAGGGTAAACATGATACAGATTATATTGTACATGCTATGCACAGTGCATGAATCCTCACACATCTGCACATGCTTTAATTATCAATTGTTCACAAATATTCTACCGACATACCTACCTGACGTGAAGCTTTTAGTCTTGCAAACATCCTAACTCTTTTTTCACATTCCACAGTACATGAGGCATCCTTTGTTTCCTCACCACGAAACCATCATGTGACCATATGATTCTTAGTTAGCCTTTATGTGTGTCTTATTTCTGTCTATATTTTCCATCATGTATCTTTCTGTCTTTGTCTTTTTCTCTCTGTCTGTCTGTATCTCTCTCTCTCTCTCTCTCTCTCTCTCTCTCTCTCTCTCTCTCTCTCTCTCTCTCTCTCTCTCTCTCTCTCTCTCTCTCTTTCTGTCGCCCAATCTATCTACCTATCTTTCTCTTACTTTCTTTCTCTTCCTATTTGTAGCCTCGCCTTTACGAGTTTAAAAATGTTTAAAAACCAAGCTTGTTCATAGCAATTC
>NC_091551.1:7145792-7150792 GCF_042767895.1 Penaeus vannamei
TCTCTCCACCCTCTCTCTCTCCTCCTCCTCCACCCTCTCTCTCTCCTCTCTCTCTCCTTCCCTCCCCCTCCCCTCTCTCTCCCTCCCTCCCTCCCCTTCCCTCCACCCTCTCTCTCCTTCCCTCCCCTCCACCCTCTCTCTCCTTCCCTCCCCTCCCTCCCTCTCCTTCTCTCCCGCCTCCCTCCCTCCCTCCCCCTCCACCCCCTCCCTCCTCCCTAATTCCCCCTCCCTCCCTCCCTCCCTCCTCCCTCCCCCTCCACCCTCTCTCTCCTTCCCTCCTCCTCCACCCTCTCTCTCCTTCCCTCCATCCTACCCTCCCCCTCCACTCTCCCTCTCCTTCCCTCCCTCCCTCCCTCCCTCCCTCCTCCACCCCCTCCACTCGTGGGAAAACAGACATTCTGATGCTACTCGGGGAATCCCCGGAAGGAAAAAAATGTGGGAATGAAAGAACTTGTCGTATTGAATCGCTTCATCAATTGCAATCCTAAGAGCTTGTTGCCCAACGCCTCTGTCTGTGTCTGTCCGTGTCGGTCTGTGTCTGTCGGTCTGTGTCTGTCTGTCTGTGTCTGTCTGTCGGTCTGTATGTGTCTGTCTGTCTGTCTGTGTCTGTATGTGGTCTGTGTGTGTGTGTGTGTGTGTGTGTGTGTATGTGTGTGTGTGTGTGTGTCTGTGGTCTGGTTTGTCTGTCTGTCTGTGACTATCTGTCTGTCTGTGTCTGTGTCTGTCTGCCTGTCTGTGTCTATCTGTCTGTTCGTGTCTGTCTGTGTCTGTATGTCTATCTGTGTCTGTCTGTATCTGTCTGTCTGTCTGTGTCTGTATGTCTATCTCTCTGTCTGTGTCTGTCTGTTTATCTGTCTGTCTGTGTCTGTCTATCTGTCTTTTTGTCTGTTCCGGTGTTTTTGAGTGGCTTGCTGGGGTAGGGGGAGGAGGGACGGAGGAAGGGGGGAGGAGGAAGGGAAGGAGGGAGATGGGGTGGGTGGAGGGGGAGGAGGAAGATGTGGGGAGAAAGAGGTGGGGGATGGGGGGATGGAAGGAAGAAGAGGGAATGAGGGGGAGAAGAGAAGGAGGGATGGAAGGAAGAAGAGGGAATGAGGGGGAGAAGAGGAGGAGGGATGGAAGGAGGAAGGAAGGGGGAAGGAGGGGTAGGAAGAGTAAGAGGAGGAAGGAGGAAAGGTAGAAGAAGGAAGAGGAGGAAGGAAGAAGAGGAGAAAGATTAGGAGGAGCAAAAGAAAGTAGAATAGGAATAGGAGGAAGGAGGGAGAGGGGGTGGGTAGAGGGGGATGGAAGAAGGAAGGATGGGGGGAAGAGGGGTAGTAAGAGGAAGAGGAAGAGGAGGAAAGGAAGAAGAGGATATATATATATATATATATATATATATATATATATATATATATATATATATATATATATATATATATATATATACACATGTCAACCCCCAAGATATAGAAGCCAGGAACTCAAGAAACACAAAATGAAGCAACACCATCCCCCATAGATCACCCACACAAGCCGCCCCCAACCCCCCCCACAGCCCACCCCTACTTCCCGCCTCCCCTCCCCCTACTTCCCCGCCCTCCCCCCTCCCCACCCCCCTCTATGAAAGCGAAACAAATATTTACATCCGTTCCTGTGAACTCGAGCTCGCTCCCACCGTGGAACAGACTGATGGATATCCTTTTATTTACCAATTATCGAGGAGCTCAGCTGCACTCGGCCGATTTCAAATGAATGTTTTGCCCTGGCGCCCCACTTTGTACTTTGTATTCGCTCTCATAAACATATAAGATCGGAGA
The DNA here is from genome assembly GCF_042767895.1 of Penaeus vannamei. Taxonomy (NCBI): domain Eukaryota; kingdom Metazoa; phylum Arthropoda; class Malacostraca; order Decapoda; family Penaeidae; genus Penaeus; species Penaeus vannamei. Next base: position 7,147,589 of record NC_091551.1, read on the forward strand.
GGAGAGGGAGGGGGGGGTGGAGGGGGTGGGTGGGGGTGAGGTGGGTGGGTGGGTTATGGGGGAAGGTAGTGAGGGGGTGGGTGGAGTGGGGGTTAAAGAGAAGGTAGTGAGGGGGTGGGTGGTGGGAGGGTTTGGGGGAGGAGGTGGTGAGGGGGTGGAGTTGGGGGGTTAGGGGGTGGGGGGTGGAGTTGGGAGGGTTAAGTAGGGGGGGTAGTGAGGTCGTTATTGGGGGTGGGGAAGGTAGGGGGAGGGGGTGACTATGGGGAGGGGTGGGGACAGTGGGGTTCGGGTGGGGATGGGTTGTGGGAGGGTTAAGGGGGGGGGAGGTAGTGAGGTCCTTATTGGGGGTGGTGGTGAGATGGGGGGTGGCAAGGGGGGGGGGATTGTCTGCTTGTTATCCGTGTTATTGAAGTACTGTCCAGGGTTTCCGGATCTTTTATTATTGTTATTGTCGAAATTATCATCATAATTACCATAAATAGTGTGTTTTTTTAAATTATCATTAGTGTTATTATTATCATTTTCATTATCCCTATTATCATTATTATTTCTATTACTGTTATCATTATCATTATCATCAATATCAGCATTAACTTTACTATCATTATCATCATGATTATATTTATCACTATCATCATCATTACTCTTTTTCGCAGGGGGGGGGAGGGTGGCGGTGAATATGAAATTGGAAAATCGAGATATTGATGAATGAATCGTCCTTTCGAATGAGTAAATATTTCGCTCACTTGATAATACGGAGAGGGGGAGAGAGAGAGAGAAAAGGAGAGAGGGAAAGAGGGAGAGAGGGAGAGAGGGAGAGAGTGAGCGAGTGAGAGAGTGAGAAAGGGAGAGAGGGAGGAGAGACGGAGAGAGGGAGGGAGAGAGAGAGGGAGGGAGAGAGAGAGAGAGAGGGAGAGAGAGGGAGGGAGAGAGAGAGGGAGGGAGAGAGAGCGACAGAGAGAGAGGGAGAGGGAGAGGGAGAGCGAGAGAGAGAGAGAGAGAGAGAGAGAGAGAGAGAGAGAGAGAGAGAGAGAGAGAGAGAGAGAGTACCGAGATGATGAGGATGCGCTAGCAGTGATAACTGTTGTTATCATTATCATAATTGTTCTTGTTATCGTTATCATTATTGTCATTATGATTATTGTTGTTGCTGTTGCTTTTGTTATCATTGTTATTGGCATCATTGGTGATACTAATGATGATTCTTATGATAAAGATAACAATGATAATGATGATAATTATTGTCATCATTATCATTATTATAATTATTACAATCTTTACTGTTGCCATTATTACTATTAAGAATATAATTATTATCCTTCTCCTCATCACATCATAATTATCATTATCATCATCATAATCATCAACATTATTATTATTACTATAATGATGATGATCATCTCCTCATCACATCATAATTATCATTATCATCATCATAATCATCATCATTATTATTATTACTATAATGATGATGATCATTCTCATTATTGCAATAATCATTATCATTATTATCATTATCATCATTACCATTATCATCGTTATCATCATCATCATTATTATCATTCTTATCATAATTAATTTTCTAATTACAATTATTGTAATTATAATTATTGTAATAGGTGTTAAGCATCACGAACATCAATCATCAGTCGTACCAATAATCTATTACTGAAAATGTCGACAAAAATCAACAAAGAAACTCTTATTGCAAATCATTTCAAAATACATAAAATGGAAGTAACATGAAGGAAAAATCAATATACTTTTCCATGAACTGAATTTAAAAAGAACAGAAAAATATTACAGAGAATAAATAATATAGTCTTATGCATATATTTTTTTTATTTTTATTTTTTAAAAGATTTTTAAACGATGCAAAAATGAACAACGTAACATTTGCCAAAAAAAAAATATATATATGTATATAAAATAAAAAAATAAATGTCTACTCGATTTAAACCGGACACAAGATCACGGAAATATATCACACGAAAATATAGGTTCTACATTATATCTGCCAATAACCAGCCAGTGATGATGACAATAATCTTAAATAATATCACGATTAATAGGTTCTTTAATCACAAAATATTGCATTTAGAAACACATATACAACATACAGAAAAAACATCAAAATATTGTTTAGAAACACATACAACATACAGGAAAAAACAGCAAAATATTGTTTAGAAACATACAACATACAGGAAAAAACAAGATATTGTTTAGAAACATACAACATACAAAAAAAAAAAAACACCAAAATATTGTTTAGAAACATACAACATACAAAAAAACACACGAAAATATTGTTTAGAAACACAACCTACAGGAAAAAAACACACCAAAATATTGTTTAGAAACATACAACATACACAAAAAAAACACCAAAATATTGTATAGAAACATACAACATACACAAAAAACACCAAAATATTGTATAGAAACATACAACATACACAAAAAACACCAAAATATTGTATAGAAACATACAACATACACAAAAAACACCAAAATATTGTATAGAAACATACAACATACACAAAAAAAAACACCAAAATATTATTTAATTTGGCAATGAAACCACCGATAATTACACTCATAATATTGCCAAATAACACTGCTAAAAAGAAAAAGAAAAAATACTTGACAATTATGTCACTTCCATGGCTCTACAGTCTTTGGTTCTCGATCCTCGCAGTCCATCACACATCGTCATAACGTCACCAGTGAATGTCATAATTAATTTTTGATATCCTATTAATTGCGACGGAATAATCAAATCTTGAATATACTTGTCACGAAGATGTATGTCCCTGGAAGTACCCAATAAATTTTGTTTTTTGTTTTTTGTTTTTGTTTTCTACTAGCAAACGGGAAAGGCTAGATCAGTAGCAACTCGAGGAGGTGTCATGGCGTCTGTTTCGATGATTGTTCAAAAATGGAAATAAAAACACTAAAATCCTTATTATCCACACTTTTTGAAAATTGAAAAGACCAAAATGATCGTCCATATTCCCAAAGCATCCGTAACCCTTGTGACGTCATCAAAATAAACTCCATGTGCTTTTCTTCCCCCAAAATTGAATCAGACGCCACGAGTTGCTAATGATCTAACAAAAACAAAAGCCACTTGAGATGCGCATCATAAAAAAACTACGATATAATTTCTTTCTTTCTTTCTTATGAAATTATTCCACATAG
>NC_091551.1:7155792-7164302 GCF_042767895.1 Penaeus vannamei
TTATTACTATTATTATCATTATCATTATTATTATCATCATTATTATTAATATTATCATCATTATTATCATTATTACTGTCATCATTATTATTATTTTATTATTATTGCCATTATTTTCATCGTTATTATCATTCTTATTATCATTGTTATCACTATAATTATCATCCTCATCATCATTATTACCATTACTATCACTGTCATCATTATTATCATGATAAGCCATATAAAGAGCCACACTGAAATAGTCGAGAATATAGATAAAGATATACTTTCAGATAAAAAACAAACAAACAAACAAACAAACAACAACAAGCAAACGAACAGTTGATAGTAAAATCTATAAATACAAAGCAATCACTTTCCTTTTTTCCTTCCGTGACTCTTTGTGAAATGCCGTTTAAGTCCCCGGGAACGTAACCCAACGTACGTGACAGCTGTTAAGTACTTTCCGTTCTCTCTCTGTGGCACTCTGGCATTTCTGGTTTACGGAAGACTTAAGCCCTTGCAACTTACCGCCTAAGTAGCTTTGAAAGGCGATGTTTATGAATTCTGAAATATGCGTTGTACTTGTGTTGAGTATAGGGATAAGATACAGCACGATAATGGCGAGAGAGTTTAGAAACAGCTGTGTTGCGAGGAATAAGACTATCTGCAGAATTCTTACTGATTCAAGGCACGGATGCAGATTTCTGCGATTTGCAGAGTACTCCTCAGACACTGAGTATTGTCAATAAAAGTGTTGCAGGTATTGCAAATCATAACAGGCAAAATACGACTATCGCAAAATACGACTATCGCAAAATACGACTATCTCAAAATACGATTATCGCAAAATACGACTATCGCAAAATACGACTATCGCAAAATACGATTATCGCAAAATGAGACTATCGCATAAAAAGACAAAGTCACATTATATATTTTGTGTGGCTGCCATTGCAAGAGAGAATTCCTGACCTTGACCACATCCAGAGAGACTCGTAAGGTCATGTGGAAAGCAATGAACGGCGATGGACTAGAATACAATACAATGCGATATTTCTATACAATACCAAATGCATCAAAGCTGATTCCCGTCTGCCTCGTAGCCTCTCTCGCATCGACACACAAGGAACTCCATAATCACTTCACACTCTCTGATACATTAGAGGAAGCCATGTTTTATACACCCTGCTTGCAACTTCATAGCATCCCCTGCAACATCAAACATGTAATCACGTTTGCCCGCCCATGATCAGCCAGCCAGAGAGGTAAATAAACGACTAAAAAAACAAAACAAAAAAACTATGGGGTGCATAACAATCCGCTAGTCAACAGGTTGCAGACAATAGACCACAATTAACTACAAACAAACACAGCTGGCATCCCAACGGAACATACGAAAACACAGCAATTAATGTCATATAATCTGCAATGTTACAAAGGGGAATAAACAAAAGCATGGCATTTGCTGGACGGACATCAACTCATTTACATTGTCAGGGTACAGGTTAAGGCAAATATTTCGTAATGTAGGCATATTCTCTACGTATTGGAATCTGGGTTTGTGTCGGAAGCAAAGCACTGAATAGGTAAGTATAAGTAGCAAAAAATGAACCACATTTGAATATATTTGTGCACAGACACACACTAATACAGAGACACACACACACACAGACACACACACACACACACACACACACACACACACACACACACACACACACACACACACACACACACACACACACACACACACACACACACACATATATATATATATATATATATATATATATATATATATATATATATATATGTATGTAAGTATGTATGTATGCATGTCTGTATGAGGTATGTTTGCACGTATCTATATATCAATCTATTTATCTATCTATCTATCTATCTATCTATCTATCTATCTATCTATCTATCTATCTATCTATCTATCTATCTATCTATATATATATATATATATATATATATATATATATATATATATATATATATATATATATATATATATACAGACACAAACACACACACACACACATACGTGTGTCTCTTTGATAATTGTTATTAAAAGATAATATCATCTTCATTATATATATAAGATATATGTAAAAATGTAAATTTTCTAGTAGATTTAATTTTTTCCTCCTTGAATTGCTCAATGGAAACTTTCTTTGCAAGACATTTTTAAGAATAATTTCATTATCATTATAACTTTTCATACAAAGAAACAGCTTTTTTTTCCCCAAATGTACATTCACAAAGTTGCCTCCTGTTCCTCTGCAGCATTCACGTACAGTATATTCTAGTACAGTATATTCTGGTAGCAGTGTACTTAAACCCCCGTCTTTAGCGTAAATTAAAAATGTCGGTCAGTATATTTCGCGGAAATGAGCACCGAAGAAGCCCCTCTTCTCCCAGCACGCACGCTGTGTGCACTGCCACAAATCTCAGCCCGAGGACGGCGCTAAACAAGCCGCTAAAGAGGGGAAATAACTAGCCATAAGCGCTCGGTTTCTGAAGCTAGCGAGCGCAAAATGGAATGACGGGGGGAGACAAGCATAAACGAACACACACATACACACAAATGCAAACACACACACACACGAACACACGCACACGCACACACCTACACACACACACGGACACAAACACAAACACACACGAACACACGCACACGCACACACCTACACACACACACACATGAACACAAGCACACACACACACACACATGAACACACCCACACGCACACACCTACACACACACACACACACATGAACACATGCACACACACACACACACACACACACAGACACAGACACACACACACAAACACACAGACACAGACACACACACACACACACGCACACACACACCTACACACACACACACAGACGCACACAAAAACACGCACACACACACACGCACAGACACATGAACACACACACACGGTCGAGAGAACTTTGGACATACAGGCTGGTTTGTTAAAATTGTGCTACACCAAAAGAATTTTCATACATATAGACATACATATACACAGAAATGAATGCCCATCCTTCTATCATATACACATACATTAACCTCTCTATACAGTAGATACGCACGTCTAGGCTGATAGACATCCAATTACTCCAATGTATATGTGTGTCCGTATTTGTAAATGTTCACCGGGTCGGGCCTCGAAAAAATTGAACAAAGCGGCCGATAGACTTTGTTCATACTGGCCTCCTCTCTTCGCCCTCAAAACACTTTCCTGGATCCCGCTCGAGTTTATGCAGAGGCGAATCATACGAACAATTTCTCTCGCTGTCTGTCCTTCTTCTGAGGGGATGAGGGCGGTGTTTCCAACGGCGTGGGTTGTGGTTTTCAAGTTTTTTTTTTTCTTTTTTTTTTGCTTTTTTGCTTTTTTTGCTTTTCTTCTTGGGTGCTTTAATGCAGGGATTTTCTCCCTTGGTTCCTATACTATGAATATATATTATTATTATTATCATTATTATTATCATCATTATTATTATTATTATTATTATTATTATTATTATTATTATTATCATTATCATTATTATTATAATTATCATATATATATATATATATATATATATATATATATATATATATATATATATATATATATATATATATATATATATATATATATATATATATATACATATATATTTACATATATATATTTACATGCACACATTGGTTCATATACACATATTTAGAAGGATATACCAATACAAACATTGATAGATATCTGTACATCCATCATATTTACATACATGCATACATTCACACCTCCTCACTTATACATATACAATCTATACATTCTTATACACATGCAAATGAGAATATTGAATAGAATTTTATAATACATAAGTGAAAAGGTAGATTGGAATAATCCACATCACGTATATATGCATACACACACGAACGCACACTGACATAAACGTGCATATCAACTGGCGCACACACATAATCAGATGATGGGAGCAATCACACAAAACTGGACTTGATACACTCCCCCACACCCCCGCCCCAGCACAGTCCACCACCCTCCTAGGCCCACCCCAAATATGGACATAGACTCCACCTTCCATCCCCAACCCTCCACCATCCACCCTCCCCTACCCTCCAACACCCACCCTTCTCCACCCTTCCCCACTCACACCCTCCCCTCCAACACCCCCTTCCCCACCCTCCTCCCTCCAAAACCTTCTCCCCCATTCTCCAACACCCCCCTTCCACCCTCCTCCCTCCAAAACCTTTCTCCCCAACCCCCCCCTCCCACCTCCTCCCTCCCCCACCCTATACCCTCCACCCCCACCCCCCACCCCCCCACTCCAACACACCCCACGCCCCATAACCTCCCCCGCCCCCTGCTCCCGCCCCCCCCGACACAACACAAAGGGGCGGGAGCAACAGCGACCGACCGCCCGAGCCGCGACCGAAACAGCTGTCGGCGCTGCGGGCTGACTGCCAGTTCTTCGTGACCGCAATTGACTGGCTTTTTTTTTTTTTCTTTTTTTTTATGGAGTGTCTGAGAGGGGGCATTGTTGCACAGGCGGAGGGCTTTCGCAATGGGTTTCGTCGCATTTTCGGATTGTTGTGTGTGTGTGGAGGGAGGGGAGGGAGGGAGGGAGGGGAGGGGTAAGGATGGGGAGGGGAGAGGGATGGGGAGGGGGTGAGGGAGGGGGGAGAGAGGGAGGAAGGGAGGGTAGGTAGGGGGAGGAGGGGGGGGATGGGGGAGGAGGGGATGGAAGGGCAGAGAAGGGAGGGAAGGAGGGTTGGGGAGGCAGGAAGAGGAGGGATGGGAGGAAGAGAGGGGTAGGGGAGGGAGGGGAGGAAGGGGAAGGAGGGGTAGGGGAGGGAGGTCTTCAGGGGTAAAGGGTGGAGGGAGGGAGTAGGGGATGGGTTGTTTGCGTGTGTGTGTGTGTTTGTATAGATTGCAGGAAAATATTGGATATACATATGAGGTAGTGTGCAAGCTCGCCCCCCCACACACACAGTCAAATATATATATACACACACACACACACATACATACACACACGCTCAAATACACACGTACTCACAGACGCGTTCAAATACACAAACACACACGTACACACACGCTCAGACACACACACACACGCTCAAGGACACAAACACACATACACACAAATGCATATACTTAAATGCTTATAGACAAGAAAAATAATGAGAAATAGATAGACAGATAGATAGACAAACAGACAGACAAATAGATAGGTAGAAAGAAAGCGATAAAGAGAGAAAGAAAGTGAGACAGAGAAGCAACAGGAGAGAAGAGAAAGAAAAAGAGAGAGAAAGAGACAAAGAAAGAGACAGAGATAGATAGATAGATAGATAGATAGAGAGAAAGAGAGAAAGAGAGAAAGAGAGGAAGGGAGAGAGAGAGAGAGAGGAGAGAGAGAGAGAGAGAGAGAGAGAGAGAGAGAGAGAGAGAGAGAGAGAGGGAGAGAGGGGGAGAGGGGGGAGAGGGGGAGAGAGGGAGAGGGAGGGAGAGAGGGAGAGGAGAGGAGAGAGGGAGGGGGAGAGAGGGAGAGGAGGGAGGAGAGGGAGGAGAGGGGAGAGAGGGAGAGAGAGAGAGAGAGAGAGAGAGAGAGAGAGAGAGAGAGAGAGAGAGAGAGAGAGAGAGAGAGAGAGAGAGAGAGAGAGAGAGAGAGAGAGAGAGAGAGAGAGAGAGAGAGAGAGAGAGAGAGAGAGAGAGAGAGAGAGAAAAGAGTGGGCAGGTGCACGTAAACAAATAAATCATTCACAGAAAACAAGAACATAATCAAAACGACAAACAAGCAAACAAAACAAACAAACAAAAAGAACACAAAAAACGGTGAAAAAACGCAAAGAAGAAAGCGACAAAGAAAAAGAAAAGAAAAAAAAGGGAAAACTATTACCAAAATCAAGAGAAAAACGGACACACAAAACTTTTATGGGAAAAAAAAGACCGTGTTATACTTTTCCTGATCTCTCCCCTCCCCCTTCCCACCCCCCTCCCCTCAGCCTCTCTTCCCCTCAGCACGTGTTCTCTGGCCACAAATCACCTGTAGCCCTGCCCTCTCCCCCCTTCCCTCTGGGACACGCCCACACATCACAGCTTCACCCCCTCCACCCAAATCCCCAGCCAGCTTCCAAGTGGTCGAGCCTCTTATGCAAACTTGTGCCTCTTCTTTCCGTTGTTTCATCTCTCTTTCTCTCTCTCTCTCTCTCTCTCTCTCTCTCTCTCTCTCTCTCTCTCCCTCTCGTATTTTCCCTTTCATCGCCGCCCATTCCATGTCCGTCTTTCGTTCCTGGGGGTTCTGAGGTTCATAAACGCCCACGCACATGCAGACACACGGATAGTCACATGCTGAATGTGCACACGCATGGACATGTATTTTTTTGTTTTGTTTTGTACATACGTATATTCATCTAAACACACACACACACACACACACACTCGCTCAAATACACACACACACACACACATGCTCAAATACACACACACACACGCTCAAATGCACACACACACACACACACACACACACGCTCAAATATACACACAAACACTAACAGACTGAAACACAAACACACACACATACACAAAAAACCTACACGAACGCACACACACGCCCAAATACACACACACACACACGCTCAAATGCACAAACACACACACACACGCTCAAATATACACACAAACACTAACAGACTAAAACATAAACACACACACACACACGCGCGCGCGCGCGCACCTACACACGCACACACACACGCACGCATGCACACATGCACACACTAAGACACACACACACAAACACACTCATACATACATATTTCTCAAGTTTTTTTTTCTCTATCCTATATTTAACAAAACCTACCTTACATTTAGCAATAAAAAACAAAACAAATAACATCTTCCGTTTATACAATCATCAACCAACCTCACAAAAAAAAAAAAAAAAAAAATCAACAATGTCGGAAAAAGAATAATTTTCAAAGAATCTTTCAAAGCCAATTAAGCGTCTTTGTTTTGGCGAAGTAATTATCTTTACGACGAAAAGGAAGATTGAACAGAACACGCAATCATTGTCTATAATTACTTTTTTTTCGGGGAATATGAACGATTTTCTTTTAGTTACTTTTTCTTTTTTTGTGTGGAATTCCTCTCGTGTTTATCTTTTTTATTTAATCTTGTTTCTAGTTGTTTCTTACTGTCACCGTTCATTCTTTTCACTTTTTTAAAGTTTCCCCTTCGCTGCCATGTTTATTTCCTGCTTCACCAATCGTGTTTTCTTTTTTTCTTTTTTATTTATCTATATATATATATATATATATATATATTCCCTTTTCAGTCTGTTATCTATTCCATTTTCCTTGTATTGTATCATCTCTTTTAATCTTCAATTGCATTTTTCCCATTCCATCTTTATAAGAGCTTTGAAATATCTTTCCAAATTCACCCGCCAATTAATCGTATTTGATAAATTCCCGTTTTCTCTATCATTTTTTTTCCTACACAAATCATCCCAAAGGTTCCCGTTTTCTGTTTCCATTCCTTCCTTTGTCTCTTCTCGTCCATCTTAAGATGCAATAGCTAAGAAAAGAATTTGATAAAGAAAAAAATAAATCCATTGAGTGAAAATGAGAATTTGGCTTTTTTATCTTTTTATTTTTATATTTTGTATTTCATATTCTTTTTTAAATGTTTGTTGCACTTTATCTTCTCGCTATCAGTTTTATTTCTTACAATTTTCAAGTCTTTTTTTGTTTATAGATTCATTCAACGAACTAGAAGCAATAACAACAAAGACATCAACAAAATGGTACTTTAAAGAAAAATATGATCACCTGAAATTGCGAGACTAAAATCGCTAGAATTTCTGTTCATAAAGTTGAAAATAGCAAGAAATAATCAGCTTTGGGGTGTTTTTAATTTCTTTTCTTTTGTTCGATTGGCAATCTGGGTAGAAATCTCGCCCGGGAATTAATCATCAGAATGCTTGGTATTCTGAGATCTCCCACAAGAGGAAACAAAAGAAGATCGAGTGTGCATTTTCCTTTTCCTAAAAGCACGATCCGGTCCGCTACGAATCACATAAATAATCATGTAAAAAAAAGCATCAGCATTAACAACAAAGCAAAAAACAAAAACGAAAACAAACAAACAAACAAACAAACAAAAAAACGGTAATTCACAGATCAGAGGCTAAAATCGCAAGAGATTAGGTTCAATTTAAAAAAAGGTTGAAAATGACCCAAAAAATAAGCAGCTTTGCAGTGTTTCATTTTTTTTCTTCTATTCAAACGGCAATTTGAACGTAAATTTAGCGGGAATAAAATCATCACAATGCTCAGTATTCCGGTATCTTCTCCCGCACGAGGAAACAAAAGAAGATCGAGGTATGCATTTTAAATCTTCCTAAAAGCACGATCGAGTAACCTATGAATCACATATACATTAATCAATATTCAAAATAAACAAGGAAAACAAAACAACAACATTAGCAACAAAACGATA
>NC_091551.1:7172302-7177302 GCF_042767895.1 Penaeus vannamei
CATCATCCACCCGAGGAGGAGAGCTGGACGAGAAAATCTTCAATACGGAAATCGTGTTGATATTATGTTAAGATCACCCTCCCCCCCCCCCCTCTCCCTCTGAGCGTGTCTGGCTGTGTCTGCGGAAGGAAAGACGCCTGAGCTGTCTGTCTGTGTTTCCTAGGTGTCTGCTGGTTCTGGTCTGCGTGTTTTTTTTTCTTTCTTTCTTTCTTTTTTTCTTTTTTTTTCTTTCTTTCTGTTTTTCTTTCTTTCTTTCTTTCTTCTTTTTCTTTCTTTTCTTTCTTTATTTATTTATTTATTATTTTTCTTTCTTTCTGTTTTTCTTTCTTTCTTTCTTAGTTGTTGGTGTGTGCAAGAGGGCATTTTTCTGTGTCTCTGTCTCTCTTTCTCTTTCTCTCTCTCTTTTTGTCTCTTTCTTTCTTTTTTTCTGTCTCCTCTTCCTCTCACTCTCACTTTCTCTCTGATTCTTACTCTCGTTCTCTCTCTCCGTTCCCCGCTCCCTCTCCTTCCCTCCTTTTCCACCTCTCTCCTTTTCTTCCTTCCTCCCTCTCCATCTCCCCCCTTCCTCCCTCTCCATCTCTCCCCTTCCCTCCCTCTTTCCCTCCATTCCTTCCTCCCTCTTCCTCACTCCCTATCTTTCTTCCTCCCTTCCTCCCCTTCCCTATCCCTTCTCCATCTCCCTCTCCTTCCCCCTCTCTATCTCCCTCCCTTCCTCCCTCTTCCTCTCTCCCTATCTTCCTTCCCTTTCTCCCTTTCCCTCGTCTTCCCTCCTTCTCCCCCCTCCCTCCCTCCCTCTCCCTCTCTCGATTCCTCTCCCTCCACTCTCTCCCCTTTCTTCCCTCTCTTCATTCTTCCCTCTTCCTCTCTCCCTTTCTCCCTTCCCTCTCCTTCCCTCCTCCCTTCCGCCCTCTCTCCCTTCCTCCCTCTTTCCCTTCCCTCCCCTCCTCTCCCTCTGCCTCTCTCCCTTCCTCCCTCCCTTCCTCTCCCTCTCTCCCTTCCTCCTTCTTCCTCTCCTCCACCTCCCCCTTTCCTTCTCTCTCACTCCCTTTCTCCCTTCCTCTCCTTCCTCTCCCTTCCTCCCTCTCCCTTCCTTCCTCTCTCATTTCCTCCCTCTCCCTTCCTTTCTCTCCCTTCCTTCCTCTCTCATTTCCTCCCTCTCCCTTCCTCCCTCTCCCTCTCTCCTTCCTCTCCCTTCCTCCCTCTCTCCCTTCCTCCTCCTCTTACCTCCTAAGGATTAGCACTATCTAGCGCCATCTCTGCAGATCACCCAATTAACCTAGGAAGGTGTTTGCATGTTCATGAGATGTAAACACAAGCAAAGATACATTACGCTACAGCTTCCTTCTCCAAGATCAACGCTGCTTGTTCCAGTGTGTTTGTGCTGGATACGTATGTGCGTGTGCGTGTGCTTGTGTTGGTGTGTGTTTGGGGGTGGAGGGGAGGGGAGGGTGGCGGGGAGCGGGGGGAGGGGGACGGCGGCGGGATTTGTGTGTGTTTGCGCGGTGGTGGTGGTGGTGGGGGGGAGGAGGGGGAAAGTTGTGTGTGTGTGTGTGTGTGTGTGTGTGTGTGTGTGTGTGTGTGTGTGTGTGTGTGTGTGTGTGTGTGTGTGTGTGTGTGTGTGTGTGTGCGTGTGTGTGCGCGCATCTTTGTGATCTTATTGTTTCCATGAAATGAGGATATGATGGTATATAAGTTCAAATTAAGGACAAGATCCACTTTAAGATGGTGAGGGCTGTAGGGTTTATAACTAGATGACTCAATGTGATTCACGCTTCAGAGAAAACACTTTCAATCTTTCTTTCTTTCTTTCTCTTTTCCTCTTTTTTCTTTTTTTCCACCCTTATCTTACGCATACACATCAATCCGGTAAAACAACACGAACGCCTCCCGAAAACCCGCGAGGGAATATTATGCGAACGGCTACAGAGAAATCCGAAGCGCTTCACTCCCTTCCTCTTTTTTTTTCCTCTCTCTCTCATCTAATATTTGGAAATCCCAAAATCACCGCTCTGCTATTGACTAAGATCGTTTGGGTACCACATCTCGACTATTTGTAGAGTGTGTGTACACCGTCCAACCATGCGGTGTTCTCAAATAATCTTTCTCGTCAAGTGAATCCGTGAATCCGCGGCTTCAACGAACGCTCAGAGGGGGAAGGCGGGAGGGGCGGAGTCAAACAGACCGGCGGACGCTTGGGTAAGATCTGTGGGCGGGAAACACATAATATATTTATGATAATGGTGTTTGCTGTTGGTAAGTAATGTTAATCGTAATGCTGTGGTGATGTAATGATAGTGATTGTATGTATAGCGGTCTTAAAGGACAATTGCAGCGTGTTGTCTTAATGATGATGACAGGGATGGTAATGATAATGGTAAGGATGAGCGATGATAACGATAAGGAAAGAATGATAACAATGATAATGATGATAATGATATAAATAGTAACAGTAATGATGATAAAGATAATAATAACAATGACTTTAATAATAGGAGTAGTAGTAATGATGATGATCACAGAGTTAAGAATAATAATAGAAATGATAAAGATATTGGCAATGATAATGATCATAATCATGACAAAATTATAATGATTACGGTAATGACAATGAGGAAATGATAATAACAATGATGATAATGATAATAATAATAATGATTATTATTTTCTCCATTATTTTCATTATTATTATTATTACTATTACTATTATTACCGTCATCATAAGTCATGTTAATGAAAATAAATGTAATAATGACAATGATGAGAATGATAATAAATAGTGAGAATATCAATAATGCAAATAGCAGTAATAATGGTTATGATAATTATAATAAGAAAAAGAAAAGAAGAACAATAATAATAATAATAATAACAATAATAATGATAATGATAATAATAATAATAACAATAATAACAACAATTTAATAAGAAAAACACAAAAACGCTGATTATGATGATATTAACAGTAATTAGATCACTAATGATACTAATTATAACAAAAGTATAGACAATGATGATGGCAATGATAGGGTCTGGATTAATATAAAGAAGGATGACAGTGAAAAGGAAAATGATACAAATAACAATGATAGAAAATGGAAGAAAGAGTTGGGGATAATGGACCTAGTTTCAATATATATATATATATATATATATATATATATATATATATATATATATATATATATATATATACATAGATCTACCAGAAATAGAATAGAAAATAGTTGATCCATTTTTCAATATATATATATATATACATATATATATATATATATATATATATATATATATATATATATATATATATATATATATATATATATATGAACACAAGCGCGAACACAATCACGTGATCACAAAAATGAAAATGAAACTAGCCACAATGAGAATTGAAAATAAGCGTGACGTTTCGAACTCTTCACGAGTTCCTCATCAGACAAAAACCGAAATGGATCCATTTCGGTTTTTGTCTGATGAGAAACTCGTGAAGGAGTTCCGAAAGCCCCGTGCACACTTATTTCTTTCATTTTCTCATTGTGGCAAGTTTCATTTTCATATATATATATATATATATATATATATATATATATATATATATATATATATATATATATAAATCTTAAAACAATGTTGATCCATTTTCTCGTAGAATATTCATATACTTATCTGAATGAAGGCGTTAATTATGAACAAAATTTCCATATGATGAAAATACCAGAAATGTTGATAGTCGGTACAAATAAGCAATAATAGTAAACAATATAGAATACCATTTAGGGAAAGGATATTAATAGTATATTTCATCCTGTAGACTCATTATTTTCATTTAATATTGTTTTATTTCCATATTAGGTTAGGACGCTAATTCACGATAGGTTGCCAGTGTCTCTATTTTCATCGCAATTTAACACGAGATTTTGGTGACAAACTAAGAATCCGACAAATGAATAATCAAAAAAAGATGATAATTTGCATCCATATAATATTTATTTGCTTACTAAACAATAAGATTGAATTGTTAAGACACAAAAGATATAAAATGAAATAATTTCAAAGGAAAAGATATGTTTTTTTCTTTGTTAGGGCCAGACTCGAATGTCTCCGAAGGGCGGGGCTTAAGTGCCACAGAAAGGAGAGTGGGCGGAGTTAAGAAAGGAGGAAACAACAAACTAAAAAATGCTTTTAGTTTCACAATCGATATAATCCTGCAAATCTTTCATAGCAGTATTATAGTTCTTATTACTACCCAACTACCACGTTTTCATCGTCATCGTTATTACTGTAGAGAATATTTATTTGAACTATTTGAATGTCATGACCGTTACTGTCAACCGTTGAAATTAGCGTAACGACTGTTGTCATGGTAACTATCATTACACGATCTTCACGACTGCTATCTACACCACTGCCAGCCCTTGCTTGTGTATACAGTCAAAGAAAAATGCTAAAACACCAGAAGGTTCGGTTCAAGCATCCCAAATCAATAGAGAAATAGAGAGAGGGAGGAAGAGAGAGAGAGAGAGAGAGAGAGACAGGCAGACAGACAAACAGACAAAGAAGACGAATAGACAGACAGCTATAGAAACAGAGACAGAGAGAGAGAGACAAAGACAGAGGCAGAGAGCAACAGATAGAAAAAAAAGACAGACAAAGAGAGAGACAAACACATATACAAACAGAGAGAGTGAAACAGACAGACAGATAGAGAGAAAGAAGAGTAGTCATTTCCAAAGCAACATTGACTGACAAGGCTTCTTAGCACGAACGACCAAGTGACTCCTTCGCTCCTTCAGGAATCGCATCCTATTTCCTCAAAGGAGTGCTTCCTTCGGCGCCTGGCCTTCTATCCTTGCAATGACCTGGCGCGCCCGAGAGAGAAAGAAGGAAGAAAGGAGAGAAGGAAGGGAAGAGGAAGAAGCAAGGTTAGGAGGTAGGTTATCTGGGAGGTTATATCTTGTAGGATTTTTTCTTTCTTGCTTGCTTTCTTCATTATTCTCTCT
>NC_091551.1:7202302-7204802 GCF_042767895.1 Penaeus vannamei
ATAAGTGTAATAATGATGATAATATTGGTAATGATAGTAGTTATAATAATAATGATAGTAATAGTAAGAGTAATAATGATGATACTGATAATGATAACAATGATAATAATAATGTTGATAATAATGATAATAATAATAATAACAAAAATAATGATAATAAATTATATTAATAATAATAGTTATGGCAATAATAATAATAATGATAATCATGATGATGATGATAATGATAATGATAATAATAATAATACTAATACTAATAATAATAATAATAATAATAATAATAATAATAATAATAATAATAATAATAATAATAATAATAATAATAATGATAATAATAATAATAATAATAATTATCATTATTATTATTATTATTATTATTATTATCATTATCATTATTATTATTATTATTATTATAACAAAAATGATAATAACGATAATAACGATGATAATGATAATGATAATAAGTAATAGTGATAATTATCCTGTAATGTAATTGAAAGTGTCAATACTGATAGTGATGATGACTAAACATAATACTAATAATGCTAAGAACAAGACTAAGAATGGTAATAACAACAATCATAATACTGATAATAGTATGAACCAAGTAAACTGTCCAAGAACAACAGAGATAAAAAAGAGTCATAGTGATGAGAGATAAAAAAAGTCATTTTAATGATACTCTTGAAGGGAAAGCGAGAAACCCAAAGATAAAAGAGTCATTTTAATGATACTCTTGAATAGAAAGCCAGAAACCCAGAGATGAAAAAAATTATATTAATGATAGTCCTGAAGGGAAAGCGAGAAACCCAGAGATGAAAAAAGTTATATTAATGATAGTCTTGAAGGGAAAACGAGAAGCCCAGAGATAAAAGCTAAAGTCATGGTCATGATACTCTTGAAGGGAAACCGAGCCTCCGCATACAGTTTATCTAATCAGCTGACCTTGGACGTCCGCCGATCAGCTGGGAACTCAACAAGGCATTAGCAACTCGGCAAAGAAGCCAAGAAGAAGCCAATAAAGAAGTGATATAGGATAATTCGTCCATTTTGAACCATGTTGAAGCTGTATTATGATTTGTTGTCACAGCCATCCCGAGCTGCTTATATTTTCCTGAAGAAGACGAAGATTCCCTTTAAGCCTCAGCCTGTTGCTTTGCGGAAAGGTGAGACGGGTTTTGTTTTTTGTGATTTTTTTGTTGTAGTTATGATTGGTGTGATGTTATCGTTCTTTGTATTTCGGTTGGGGTGGTGGAGTTGGAATTTATTGATGACATGTTGTATGCACAGAGAATAGGAACGGAAAAGTTATTACTTATTTTTTTATCGTCTTTTTTTTAGATTTTTTTTTCTAGTTAGGCCTAATTCTCTGTAAACGTTTAGCAGAACGGGGATTAGTTTCAGTTTCAGACGGCCATCAAATAGACCGTTATTTTTACATTTTATGGACAGAAAGACTGAAAATAAGACACATTATACATATTTCTAAGATAACATTACTCATTTTTGCTTAGTCATTCACTATATTATAATGGAAGTATTAGATTATTATAAATAGTATTATATTGTATGCATAATAATCGTTTATTGGTTATTTTCTTCAATATGTTCCAGATCAAGTCAATTTAACCATCTTATTTTATAGAGATAAAACAAAAGGCCTTACAAATCCAGGCATTATGTAACACCAAGGATGAGATTAAAAAAAAAAAAAAAACAAGATTATCAGCTGATCAGACCCAAGGTGACCCTAGCTTTTTACCCAACACTTCTCTGTAGGGAAGTGGAGTTTAGAAGTCTCTGCATTTTTTATAATTGAAGTCCAATTTTGAATTTTTTACAATGAAACTCTACTATAACTTGATGTCTCAGCCTTCAAGAGCAGTGTATATGTTCCTGAGGTTGAATAAGATTCCTTACGAAGACTGCGTACTTAATGTGTTCGAAGGTTAGTGTTTTCAGAGGCGTATAGGTTTTGTCCCTTTATTGTTTTTTTCATTTTTGTTCTTCATTATTTCCTTTTTTTCACTTTTCTTCTTTGGTAAATTCAGAAGAGAAGTGATTCAGATGTATATTTGAGGTGCAGGTAAAAGATGTCACGGGATCACACATTGAAAGCTGGGAAAGTCTTATCCATTCTTTAAAAAGGTTCATCCCGGTTACATTTGTGTATATTCATATATGAGGCGTGTGTGTGTGTGTGTGTGTGTGTGTGTGTGTGTGTGTGTGTGTGTGTGTGTGTGTGTGTGTGTGTGTGTGTGTGTGTGTGTGTGTGTGTGTGTATGTGTGTGTGTGTGTGTGTGTGTGTGTGTCTGTGTGTCTGTGTCTGTGTCTGTGTCTGTGTATGTGTGTCTGTGTGTGTATGTGTGTGTGTCTGTGTCTGTCTGTCTGTTTGTCTGTCTGTCCAGATTATTTAGTGTTTCAAATGCTTTATTCATCTAGATAATTGCTTATTTATTTCCTTCTCTATTTTTTTTTTTACAGGCGAGCACAAGACTGA
>NC_091551.1:7209802-7219802 GCF_042767895.1 Penaeus vannamei
CTTCCTTATTTTCTTCCTTAACATTCTCGCCATCCCATGCCTCCTCCGGGCTTTGCCATATGTCCCTATCCTCTCCTGCTGCTACTGCTGGTGCTTTTCTCTTTCCTCCATCTCCTGCTTCTACTCCTGCTTCTCATGTGTAGGAATGCTATCTGCTCCTCCTCTTCAGCACACTTTTTCATCTCACTTCTTCATCTTCCATCCTTTCCTCCTTGTCTATTTACCCCTGATTTTGATTAGTATTTATATCGTTACTGTCGTTGCTATCATCCTATTTATAAGTACTTACATGCATAGATATAAATAAATGAATAAATATATTTATATAAAAAGAAAGAAAGAAAGAAAAGATTTTTTTTATTATTATTATTATTATTATTATTATTATTATTATTATTATTATTATTATTATTATTACTAAAGCAAGAGGTGCAACCAATCGGTTTTGCAAATTATTAAAAAAAAAAAAAAAAAAAAACATTATGAACTGTAAGATTTATAAGAATAAGATTATGATGCAGACAAGTTTTTTTATTTAGATGATACAACTTTTTAGGGAAGATAAGAAATTGACAAAAATGTTAAACTAAACCAAAACCTAACTTCATTTTAGCACCATTTATATTCATGGCAGTTCTTAGCTAACCCTTCTGCCATCATACCATGAACCTTAGCCCTTGTCTAAATTTGCAGTGTCTTCTCCTCCTTTCCTATTTTTTTTTTTTTTCTCTCTTCTTCATCCCCTTCTATACATCACCACAGAATGATTCAGTACATACAAAAGCTATGCTAGAGACCTTTTCATTCTCTATTTTTTCTTAATCTTATAAGTTAAAGACTGGTGCTCTTGTTAGTGAAAATTATTATGTCATAAATATAACTTGAACATTTATTTTAGCTAATCACTTGGCATAAATGTAGTTTTGTGACTGCATTTGTAAATGTACAGAACAAATATTGCTTATGTTAATGAAACCCAAGATACAGTTACAGCAGTTTATATTTTTATATGTGAATAGTTTCATGAGCATTTTATATCATAGTATCTAAAGTATCTTCATTATGAACTGTAAGATTTATGAAAATAAGATTACGATGCTGACAAGTTTTTTTATTTAGATGATACAACTTTTTAGAGAAGATAAGAAATTGATAAGAATGCTAAAGTAAACCAATACCTGACTTATTTCGAAAACCAACTTCATTGTAGCACCATTTATATTCATGGCAGTTCTTAGCTAACCATTCTGTCATCATACCATGGACCTTAGCCCTTGTCTAAATTTGCAGTGTCTTCTTCTCCTTTCCTATTTCTTTTTTTTTTCTCTTCTTCATCCCTTTCTATCCATCACCACAGAATAATTAAGTACATACAAAAGCAAGGCTAGAGACCTTTTCATTCTCTATTTTTTCTTAATCTTGTTCCTGGCCGTGTAGTATATACTGTTATTTACAAAAAGTGTACATATTATAGTTATGTTTGCCTTAAACAAGATATATCCATTTTCTAACTCATTTTTGGTTCAATTTCCCCAGCATAAAAATGGTTTATTTGTACAATATGTAGGCACATGATTAGGAATGAAAACTCACAATTTATATATATATATATGTGTGTGTGTGTGTGTGTGTGTGTGTGTGTGTGTGTGTGTGTGTGTGTGTGTGTGTGTGTGTGTGTGTGTGTGTGTGTGTGTGTGTGTGTGTGTGAGTGTGTGTGTGTGTGTGAGTGTGTGTGTGTGTGTGTGTGTGAGTGTGTGTGTGTGTGTGTGTGTGTGTGTGTGTGTGTGTGTGTGTGTGTGTGTGTGTGTGTGTGTGTGTGTGTGTGTGTGTGTGTGTGTGTGTGTGTGTGTGTGTGTGTGTGTGTGAGTGTGTGTGTGTGTGTGTGTGTGTGTGTGTGTGTGTGTGTGTGTGTGAGTGTGTGTGTGTGTGTGTGTGTGTGTGTGTGTGTGTGTGTGTGTGTGTGTGTGTGTGTGTGTGTGTGTGTGTGTGTGTGTGTGTGTGTGTGTGTGTGTGTGTGTGTGTGTGTGTGTGTGTGTGTGTGTGTGTGTGTGTGTGTGTGTGTGTGTGTGTGTGTGAGTGTGTGTGTGTGTGTGTGTGTGTGTGTGTGTGTGTGTGTGTGTGTGTGTGTGTGTGTGTGTGTGTGTGTGTGTGTGTGTGTGTGTGTGTGTGTGTGTGTGTGTGTGTGTGTGTGTGTGTGTGAGTGTGTGTGTGTGTGTGTGTGTGTGTGTGTGTGTGTGTGTGTGTGTGTGTGTGTGTGTGTGTGTGTGTGTGTGTGTGTGTGTGTGTGTGTGTGTGTGTGTGTGTGTGTGTGTGTGTGTGTGTGTGTGTGTGTGTGTGTGTGTGTGTGTGTGTGTGTGTGTGTGTGTGTAAAAAGATATGATAACATCTGTTGCAATACTATACTTCCCGTACAGTAATCCCGGTGAAGACAAAACATGGCATCCTTTTCACCTCTAATAAAAAAGATACCTTAAAATCGTAATATATTTTATGATAAAAAAGACAAATAAATATCATTATGATCATTCATATTCGACAAGCACACCTTGCGAGGCCGTGCCAGCCGTCAAGGGAAACCGGGCAGAAATCGCCAGAGGTTCTGTTCTCAAGCGCCGTATTCCATCGCATGTTAGTAAACTCTGATAAAGAAGCCAAAAATTCTCCTTCGCGCTTTCTGAAACCTCCCTGAAGGCAAAATGGCTCGAGAAGGGGCTCTGTGGATGGGTGATGTGAGTATATGAAGTCGTGCAGGTTTTCGTGAGTGACTGACAACCATAATGAGGGTTTTCTTGGCGTGGGAGATGAGTGATATGAGGGAGCCACGTTCCAGGGGCGCTTGGCTGGAGAGGAAGCGAAAATATTTTGCCGCTGTTTTAGCTGTTATTTTCAGGGGATTCGCTTTCTAAGGCTAAAGATGAGGAATTTCAGGTGAATTTCAGTCACTGTATTAAAATGGCTTGGGACTTTGATGATATTAAGCTCTAATTGTGGAATTTAATGCAGCTTCGTGATAGAATTTGCAGTCGACTTCTAAATCTATTGACTAATCATTATGCCAAATCTTTGCGGAAGCTTTGAAGCTTTGACAGGTTGTCTAACGCTTTGCAGCTTTAGCATTCACACTATTACATTTTCTCTCCAAGTACCATATATGATAACCTCAAATACTGGTAGTTTTCAAGTTAAGATTTATTTAAAAGAATTTAAGCCTACAGTACCAAAGTGCAACAATCCCAGTAACAAAATATGACTCAAATGAACATTTTATCTCATGGAATGCAACCACCACATACCAGGAATATAGCATATATGATTAACGAAAACAGGTTGGCACACATCCTGATGGACTTTACACGGTTTTGTTATCAAAAAGCATTTTTTATGACAGAACACCCCCTTGACTCGCAATTTACATTTGAATGTTGATATATTTGAAAAAGTCAAGTATAAAATGTAAACACAGAAAAGAACAAATTGAATTTAGCACAATAACTCTGGAGTAAAAGATATCCCCAATTTTATAGCACTTTCCTGAATATTCTCTTGGTTGTGGTTTGTAGCTGAATAGTTTAATATTAGCTGAGGTTACAAATATAAGCGTCATATTCAGGCACCAAGCATGAACCCAACCATACCTAAACAAACCTATTCCAATAGAGTGTGGTTCCATCTTCCCGTGTCAAGATACCGCCATCGTGTTTGTTACACCACACGTCAGGACACCAATCAAGGACTTTTCTCCCATACTGGTAGTCACTCCCCTTCATTTTAGTGTTGTATTCTTGGGGGGGAAAAGACATAACAAAAGCTGAAAAGCATTATTGAGCCCGGTTTAGTATGCTCGGTATTTAGAGAGAAAAGATCATGGTGCTATATATCTGTCACTGATGCTGTAATTACCCCATGATTGATGCCTGGGTAAAAGTTTATATATGCTTTAGGGTGATGAATATAAAAAAAAGTGTCCTATTTCCTACACACTTGGAAAAATTGATACAGTGACAGCCAAGTTGACAACAAATAATAACACAAAAATCTTTGTTTTTGTAATATGCATTAACTAGTAAATAAGCAGATGTAGGCAAATACCTCATCAAGCAGACATATCCAGACGGAAATGCTTAAATTACGTGACAATTGTTAGAATCTGTAACAATTAATATTACTAAAAGTACATGATCTATCTCAAAAACACAACTTAAGCAAGAATTAATGCCTATAAGATATAGTAGAAAACAGGGCTCTCAGTCACCTCAAAAGTAAACTTGGCTCATTTGTTTTCTAATCTGGTTCATTAACTTCCTTGCCTCCCCCCCCCCCCCAAAAAAAAAAAAAAAAAAAAATATATATATATATATATATATATATATGTATATATATATATATATATATATATATATATATATATATATATATATATATATATATATATATATATATATATATTTATGAGTGGTAAATCATTGTTTATGCCATTCTCTGGAATACATCCTTTGGTTTTCCATCAATTTGCATTAGAAATATGGTTTTTATCTATTTTCAGTATATCATATCTAAATGATACACTGTTAACCTTCCAAGTTTGAACATTTTATAGGCACCTCTGTAGAATATCTTTCCACAGCTTTCGGTTTTGAAACACTGAAAAATGCGAATAGTTAGAATTTGCTGTCATTTCCCAGAGGATTACAATAAATCCTGAATTGAATATGGATAGAAAGAAAGCAATATCATCAAAGAGGATTTAGATTTTGAAAGCCCTGACAAGTGTCTTTTTAATATCTACATATTTTCAATATTTTGAACAGATTTCATCCCAAAGCATGTATTTGTCCGAGGTTTAATTGATCTCATAATCTAATATTTACATTCTAGCAAATCAAAGGACATGGATTTACTAATAATATTTTTGTCTTCACCAGCTGGCAGATTACATGGACGAAAACTTTATCATTGCTGCTTTCCGTGCTCTTGGCGAGGAAAATGTTCAGAATGTAAAGGTAAGGATGAAGAAGTAATCAATTTTGTATAATGCTTTGATTAATGTTAATGATGCCGATATGTTGTTATTGTACTTACAGCATAAAGCATACAAAATGTGCATACATTTGTGTGTGACAATTGATAAATCCATTTGTTTTGGAACTTTATCTAAGGTATTTCCCCATTTTAGGTGATGAAGAACAGGTACACAGGCCACCCAGCTGGCTACTGCTTTGTCAACTTCTCCTCGGACCAGGCTGCTTTGACTGCCATGCACAAGCTCAATGGGAAGGTCATCCCGCATAGTCAGCCGGTAAGTGGTTTTAGTCGAACATTTAGATTTTTTTTTTATAAAAATCACTATGGCAATAAAGGGACTATGTATGATTCATGTATTCTCCCTTTTTCTTTCTTTCTTTCATTTTTTCTATCTTTCTTTCATTCTTTCTTTCTTTCTTCTTTTTCTTTTCTTTTCTTGTTATATATTAATATGAAATTGTCTTATCATTTCTGAACCATCCAATACTTGGATTACATTTATATGTGCATTGTCCACTAAAGTTTTCATTGTTGATTTTGTTTAAATAATAATGGATCCAGATTATACTAAGGCTGCTTGATCTCACCTATTTATCTCTTTCCTTAAATTTTTTGAGATAAAAGTATTTATTATTTTAAAGTTTAACTTGATGCCACAGGGGATAGCATGGATAGACATGTCATCTCCACAGTGTGTTTAGTTTATTTCTTGTATTTACACATGAATGGCTCCATGTGTGCTTAGTGAATCATTGAGTCGATCCGTAATCCGACCTATCTCACCCGTTTACCCTTTTTCTTGATTTTCAGAAATACATATGTTTTTTATTCTTCATTGCTATTTGAAATGTTGATAACACTAATTATTGTAATAATGATAATAATAACAACATCAATATTAGTAGCATTAAAAAAAAAAAAAAAAAATCACCTAAACTCAAGGAAAAGTCGAGTCAAGCGAGATTACAAGGTTTACTAATTGTGGGGTCATCTATGCGTCGAGACATTTCACAAAGTACTACAGTGAACATCACATTTCGCCAGTGGCATTGGGTTAATACCATTATATGTTTTTCTGAAGCTGCACATAACTTGCCTCATAATATCTAAAAAGGTAGAAGATATTGATCTCATTTTTAAACCAGGTGGTCAAAAAAAATTTATGAACTTCCAACAGCCTGTGCGATTCAAGCTGAACCACAGCAGTACACGTGGTAACAACACAGATAAAGAGTATTCTTTGTGGGTGGGTGACCTTACACCTGATGTGGATGACTTTGCCCTATACAAGACTTTTGGGAGCAGATATAACAGTATCAAGACAGCAAAAGGTATGTGTACACCACCGTAATGATGTATATTGTGAGAATTTCTATTGGGGCCTTTCCATTGTAAGGCATTATGCAGGTTATGATGGTTATATATTTCAGTACTGGCCAAGTATATGATAGATGCACAAAGTGATGATGGAAATTTCTTTTTCTTTTCATAGTTATATATGACCCAAATGGACAAAGCAAAGGATTTGCTTTTGTGAGGTTTTATTCAGAAGATGAGTACAAAGATGCCCTCACACATATGAATGGCTTCAAGGGCCTGGGCCAGAAGCCTCTGAAAGTGAGTTATGCTGTGCCCAAGAAGCAGCATTACCCTGGCATGTGAGTAACTAGCAGCAATTAGTTAATTGGTGAAAGCTCATAGTATATGTATTTTGTAAATTTTTGTAATCTCTTGTAGAACCGACATGAATCATTCTGTTTTTTGATAGTAGGCCTTTTTTGTAATGATATTTAATGGCACTGCTTTGTCATACAGGAATCACATGGGCGGTGACTATAGCCAGTACTATGAGCAGTACTGGAACAATTATGCTGCTTGGCAAAACTACGGCACGTACTATGACCCCTACTCATCTTCCTATGGAGACTATAACACTGGCTTGGAAGGAGGCACAGGAGATGCAAAGGACACAAGCAAGGAAGATTTCGAACCAGTGGGTGAGTTTCTGCCTTTATTTTTTGCATCTGTTTTTCCCAGTTCTTTTTCCTTTTTTCACTTGTTGTGTTACTAACTGGTTTATATAGTATACAGACTACCCCAAAGAAGTGAAAGGTTGAAATGGACAAATCTCTCCTAACACCAGAATTATTTTTCAGAATGGAATGTCCCCATTGATGTTGACAAGGCCAATGCAGAGTACATTGAGAGGAGTGAGGAATTGTGGCAGGCGATTGAGAAGGCTCGCTGGACTTTCTGGGAAGAGGCCAAGGAAGATGAATGAGATAAAGAGAAAAGACGCAGCAGTAAAGTTTAAAGACGGATTGAATTGTCTCCTTATCTGTATTTAAACCATTTAAGATTGTTGGTTTGCTTCTCCATATTCTTTAAGAAAAAAAAAAAAACACAAAAAACATTGTATGAATGTGTAATATTTTTGTTTGTTTTCCAAATACATGTATAAAATTAATAGTAGGTGTTGCCAATGGTGAGAGGCTATTTTCTTTTCTTTGTCCCTTTTTATTTTATTTTATTTTTGAGTCTTTTGGTAAGAATGTTATTCCATATCAAAGGCAGGAGTAGGAGGAATAAGATAAGATCAGTGAATAATAAAAGTTTATCTCTGTTATTTAATGTAGAAAGAAGCTTCATATTGATGTAAAGTTCATTCATGAATGAGCAATAGTTGTGGACATGATTGATTTTATGATTTCTACACAAGAATTATGAAAAAAAAGTTATGCAAATTGTACCTAATTTATTTAGTATAATGCACAGGTTTTCACTTGTGAATTTTTCTTTTAATGTACTGATTTATATTATGTTTGTATTTTCCTATAATCTTTTACATTTAGATGTGTATCACTTTCTAAGATTGTCTATAGATGATGCAGTAGCAAGATCTCTTTTCATGTCAGCAGTCTTACACTATATTTTTGTACCTGTAGGATTACATGATACAAAGAGGGAATTTGTATGTCAGTATAAAGTTGCTGTCGGAGGCAAGCTCACGAAGCTCAAGCATTGGTGTACATAAGTCGTGTGATCTTGTTATTAACTGGTTTAACACATGTTGGCTTGGTACTTGTGCAGGCTTGTGGCTTTTTGGCATGACTCGTCAGCAGTGCAATCTATCTGTTTCTGATTAATTTCATTTATCCATTTCTAAATAAGTTGGAAATTCTTATTCATAAGGGATGAGGTCAGTTTACCAGTTTTGAATGTTTTCTTTGGAATATGAAGGGCTTTATTGTTTATGTATCACTACCTCATTATGGACATGTAATTCAAAAGATTTTTCTATAGCTCACTTCTATTCAATTTTTCTTGTTTAATGTCGCTTCAGATTCTGATGTGATGAATCAAACAGGGGATTTATATAAGTCTTATATTATTTACACTTCATTGGGGAATTTTTGCATTTTATATATATATGATCAATTAGCATTGCATATGCATTTGTATAGGTACATATAATGTATATGGACCATTTGTACAGTATGTAACAAAGTAGTCAAAATATTCAACAGAAATATTATAATGGTAAATGCATCATCATAAATATTTGACATTTGTGTGTACTCTTAAGTGTGTTTTTGCTAATATGCTATTTAGAATATTTGTCATTTCATAGATCTCAAAAGTACAAAAAGAAGAGAAACCGTACTTTAAAAGTTTTATTTTGGTATTTCCAAATTTTCCCATCAAGCAAGAGATCCAAAAGCATGCAACAGAATTTGGTCAACTTATTATTTTGTATAGAAAAATAGATTATACCTATTTTTTTATGTGAAAGAAAAAAAAATCACCTTTCATTCCCATATACTTATAATTGTCTTTCAGTTCATTGAAGAATTCCAAAGAAGTTGTCATATGCCATTTCAAGAATAAGTTATAATTTATTTTATTCTTGATATCACATGATAAACTAAACTTACCAGTGGTCGATGATATTTACATTTTTCTAGTGAAGAAAAAAATCACTGTACATTCATACTTTTTAAAGTATTTCTTCAATAAACAAAGAAAAAAATATTGCAATCCATAAAGCATCCAGAATTTTTAAAATGCAAGTATTTTTTTTCATTTTCACCCACCTATGTAATTTATAAATTGAGGGATGCAAATCTGAGAGGCAGCTTCTCCACATGTTTATAATGCAGGTTCTCAATAGCTATCTCTATTCTCCTTGAACATTTTTCCTATACCTTCCCCAGTGACAGATACACTAATTCACGCAGTCGCCTTACCTCCTTAATCCTCCCCTTTCTCCTAATTTCTGCTCTAGTTCACTTGTTCCCCTTTTTCCCCTTTCACTACCATACTATCCTATAACGCTCTTAAACCTTTGACATCTAACACATTTTATCGTAATCTTTATCTATCCTTTGCCCTTTCCGACACAATACTTTACCATAGTGCTATATGGCCTTTGATGTCTTGTACATTTATTTTCAAACATTAAATATTAAACAAACAATGTTGGTTCAGTTTGTGCTCATTATGAAGTGGTAATATTGCAGATGTGAGGAAATTATTATTACTAATGGGCTGTATATTTAAGACACTAGGACCCATACTTTTAATTGTATTTTTGCAATTATATATTTTCCTTCTCTCTATTTTCTTTTCTCTCCCTCCGTCCCCCCCCAATCCCTTGCCCGTTGTTGTCGTGGGTGGGCGGGGGCTAAGGAGACAGAGACTGAGACCCAATGCAGGGATCTCAGCCGTTGACTCAACTAATTTTGCAGGATCTTTTCTCCATCCAGCTCTTGTTTCCGTCCCTTTTCCAACCCCTTCTACTATCTACTTCCGAAGGTGTAAGAGTCGTACTGAAAGGATGAAAGCCGGACTTTGTGCCAGTCTTGAACGGCCTGAGGAACCATGGGCACTGTATTCTGCTGTTTTGTTGTTTAGCCCTTACCCCTCAAGGAGACCCTGTGACTTTGAGGGGTCGACCGTTTCTTTTCCCCATTTTATT
>NC_091551.1:7229802-7244802 GCF_042767895.1 Penaeus vannamei
GTTAGGTTTACAATCCTCGTAATTTATTAGTTTTAGATTGCGTTTAGTGAGGAAACTATCCGCTATCCAAGATACTGTTCTTCAAGGTCAGTGTGTACTACAACACGCAAGGCAAAAGCTACAACACAAAGAAAAACAACAAACAAAAACTGCATCATAAGCAATAACAATCCACACAAAAACAACACAAGCAATAACAAAACAAACAAAAACAACAATACAAACAAAACAAACACAAACGTAAGCAACAATACAAGCAAAAACAAAACAACACAAGCAACAACAAAACAAACAAAAACAATACAAACAAAAATAAACAATACAAACAAAGACAAAACACAAACAAAAACAACAGCACAAGCAATAACAAAACAAACAAAAACAATACAAACAAATGACAAAACAAACAAAAACAACACAAGCAATAACAAAACAACACTGCAAAGAAAAACAATACAAGCAATAACAAAACAACAATACAATCAAAAAAACACAAACAAAAACAACAACACGTCCCAAACGATTCACAAAACCCCGCGCATTTCGCAAACAATACCACTCCAACCTTACTGAAACGCTGTTCCCCGCCAAGAAAACAACTTTTTGAACAACTCACTACAACAGAGCTCAAGATTTAACCCTTCTGACCCCCTCCCCCAAGAAAACAACTTTTTTTTTAACAACTCACTACAACAGAGATCAAGATTTAACCCTTCTGAACCCCCCATAAGAATTGTTTTTTTTCTTAACAACTCACTACAACAGAGATCAAGATTTTAGGAAGATCTTGCCAGTCTGGAGCCACATACATCAGCGGAAGAACTCACACAATACAACAGGTTAAGGATGTGGGCAGCGGGTAGTCTATCTGATGACTGAGGACTTATTGTCAACGAATTATCTCGGTACCGTTGTGTGTTTTAGCTATAGAGGTTGTAACACTATTGTAAAAAGATGTATGATGAATGAAGACTTTAATTGTTAAGATATTAAGTCGTTATCGCTATGTGTTTTTGTTATGGTAGTTGTAACAGTTTTCATAAATTGTATGACTGAGGACTTGTTGTCAACGTATTAAGGCGTCACCGTAGTGTGTTTTTGCCATGGTGGTTGTAACAGGGTTGAAAAAAAGTTGTAACTGAACGACAGCCTTTTCTATTGCCAGTTTTATGTATATGTAATATGTATATGTAATACATCATTATTGCCATTATAATTATATTTATTATCATTATTATTATTATCATGATCATCATTATAATTATCATTATCATGATTATTACTATAAACAGTTATTACTTTTTAACATCATCATCATAATGAATATTATGACCATTACCATTACCATTATTGTTATTATTTTTATCATTATCATTATCATCACTGATATCATTATAATTATCATCATTGCTATTATTATCAATACTATCATTATCACTACTAATAACATTAACGATTATTACCATCGTTATTACCAATACCATTACCATTATCATTACCATAAATAATGCTGCAATCACTATTATTATTACCATAAATAATGCTGCAATCATTATTATTATTACCTTAAATAATGCTACAATCATTAGTGTCTTTACCATAAATAATGCTGCAATCATTATTATCTTTACCATAGATAATGCTGCAATCATTATTATTATTACCATAAATAATGCTGCAATCATTATTATCATTACCATAAATAATGCTGCAATCATTATTATCTTTACCATCACTCAAAAGAGAAAGAAAGAAAACGAGAGAGAGTGTTGCAAGAGACCGACAATTAACCAAAGAAACACGATACACTGAATTCCCAAAAAGACTTTCGAAAATTGTAATTGAAAACGAATTGATCTGTCTGCTAATCTGAAACTGAAAGTAGTGATAGTGGCTCACTATACATGTTGAACTGTTTTTTTTTTTTCTCCTTCTTGTCTAATATTCCTCGTTTTCTATGTGTGGAGTTCCAATTTCCCATGTATGACTGTTTGTTTTTTTTTCTTCTTTTTTCGACATAGGCCTAGATTCATGATAAATTAGAGGATTTTCACTTTTACAGATATTAGGCTTGAAATGATGCTTATGTTTTCACACAATGCGTTTGACAGTTATTGATCATGACCAATATCAAGCTATAATTGATGTTGTTGACAGTGAATGATCTGACAATTGAAAGCCGTTTGACAATTGAAAGTCTAACAACACCAATACGAAACTCGAATTAATAATGTTTTCGACAGTTCATTATTTGACAGAGTATTCACCTATGAGAAGCATTATTAGATGCATTTGGTTGTTGATGATTGGCAAGCATCGAGCTCTAATCAAAGAATTAGTTATTTGACAACTAATCCGCCAACACCAATCACTACTTAATGGCTGGCAATTAATTGATTTGACAGCCATGGGAATGTGTCAAAGTCAGCTCAGAAGCCAGTGATACTTTTTGCCTCCTGACAAGACGATAATATTCCTGGAGGCTTTGGATATTAATAAAGGTGCTGTCACACTAGCACTTTTTCCGTCAATTTTTTGACAATTTTCTGAAATTTTCTCCATTTTTGAGCGAATTGTCGATTCTCCAGTCAGACGATAATGATCGTTTCTGTCTGAAAACCTTAACGTCAACTTTTTCAGCCAAACATAGTCAAATCAAGAGCTATATTCGAGAATGTTTGTATTTATGTTAAATAAAATTGTCAAAAAATTGACGGAAAAAGTACTAGTGTGACATGGGCTTAAGAGAACCTGTTAATTGCTGGATACTGTTATTGTTGTTATCGTTATAGTTATTTTATCCCGTTCGCTGTCATTCTATCCACATGTCATATAACTATCAACACCCATTGTTTTGTTTTAGATTAGTACCAATATTAGTAGTTCTGGTGAGGACGATGAGAGAAGTAGTAGTACTATTAATTTTACTAAGTATTCATTTAACACTTTGATGCATTTTCGTTTGTTTGTTATCACGTTCAATGACTGTATATGTGTAAAGGTATACCGTATATTTTGTTAGGACTTTCGTGTACATATTTGCCGAGTAAAGTATTTGTAAAAAAGGTCTTGCCAAAGCTCTCACGGTTATTTCATAGATGAAAATGTATGCTAACTTCCCTTAGAGTTTATGGTATCGAAACTATCGTCAATTATTAGCTGATAAAAGATCAATAGTTAAATCCGATAGCTGGCTTGGCTTGGGCGTGTCATTTGTCAGATTCGAAAATATACCATGCTAAAATATGGTTATTCTCTCTTCCATGCCTCCACTCGCCCCAAAGTCAAATTGAGGAAACACCTGCAAGAGCCAGCGCTCCATGCATCCCAAAAGAGACAAAATGTATGAGAAAATATTCACGGCCACTATTAAAGCCGATGAGATTCATGAAGCCTACAATTATTATTATTATTATTTTTTTTTCAATTCCATTTGTTACAATGGCTATTCTTTGCAGGGACACTGTTTCATTTTGCTTCTAAGTCTCCCCCTGTGTGCAAGGGAAGTTCGAGGTTACCATCCTTTGGCCGCGCGTGGTATTAAACGCAAATCAGCAAGACAGCGAGACCAACACGCTAACCGCTGAGCCAGCACAGCACAATATGATGGTTTTACGCTACGAAGCTATTCATTTGATATTTTCGCTTGAAAGACCATGGAATTAACCTAACCGAGTAAGGACTAGGAGACCCATCTTGCAGTAAAAAGAGATGTACCAAAGAGTTGTTTTGTTAGCTTCTAGACATTCAAATGTAGGGAGGGAGAGAGAGAGAGAGAGAGAGAGAGAGAGAGAGAGAGAGAGAGAGAGAGAGAGAGAGAGAGAGAGAGAGAGAGAGAGAGAGAGAGAGAGAGAGAGAGAGAGAGAGAGAGAGAGAGAGAGAGAGAGAGAGAGAGAGACAGACAGACAGACAGACAGACAGAGACAGAGACAGAGCCAGAGACAGACAGACAGACAGAGAGAGAGAGAGAGAGAGAGAGAGAGAGAGAGAGAGAGAGAGAGAGTCAAGAAACGAAGAGTAGATAAACAGACAAATAAAAATAAAAGAGAGAGTAGAAGAGTTAGATTCAGAGGTAGAGAAAAGTGGAGATTAGGGGCGTGTCCAGAGGGAGACCTAGGGCGTCACGTGTTATCTCTGGTACCTGATTGGCCATCCCAAGTACCACCTCATTGTCCTGAACCATTATTGGCTTTCTGTCCAGCTGGAGGAAAGATACTTGTGTTGGTATTTGGATAAAATATGGTATTGGAAGAAAAAAAAAGTCAATGCTATTCCCATGTTTTTTTGTGATGGTCTGCGTATGTTTGTTTGCTTGTTTGTGTGTGTGTATGTTTGTATGGTTGTGTGTGTGTGTGTATGTGTGTGTGTGTGTGTGTGTTTGTTTGTGTGTGTGTGTGTGTGTGTGTGTGTGTGTGTGTGTGTGTATGTGTGTGTGTGTGTGTGTGTGTGTATGTGGGGGTGTGTGTGTGTGTGTGTGTGTGTGTGTGTGTGTGTGTGTGTGTGTGTGTGTGTGTGTGTGTGTGTGTGTGTGTGTGTGTGTGTGTGTGTGTGTGTGTGTGTGCGTGCGTGCGTGCGTGTGTGTATGTGTGTGTGTGTGTGTATGTGGGTGTGTGTGTGTGCTTGTGTATGTGGGGGGGTGTGTGTGCTTGTGTGTGTGTGTGGGGGGGGTGTAAGCGTAGGTACGCGCGCCGGACTGTGCTACGTGCCACCTTGCAAAGTTAATGCCACACTCGGGCCACCCTTCAAAAAGTCTGGACAGCCACTTGGGACAGAAACCTTTGTGACTCTTCAACTTTATGATGAGTTCCTAACAAAATAGCATACTCATTTACCAGTGAAGATGAGTAGTTGATAAAACGGAAATGAAAAGTTTTGCCATTTCAAGCCCAAAGGAGCATATTTTAAGACTTTAAAGTCTTTCAAAGCCAGGGAACCTGGACTATTTACCGTCACCCATCCCTTTTCCTAATGTCCAGGCTACACCTCTGCATACATACACAGTAACAATGCACACGCAATACGTGCATACATATACACGTACACACATTGCAATTGTATGTGCGATTTAGACCGGCGACCAATCAGGTCTCAGAAGTGCGATTGCGTCATCACACGGGGAGAACTGATCACGTGTGAATCACGAGCCCGAGTATATCAATAAGAAAATGAGCTCCTATTATTTTTGCCGTCGAGGCACGAGCTAAAAGTCTCCAATCATCCCACAAAACCGCAACTGATAAGATATGACAGGATGTTGTAAAAATAGCCACGAGATGTTCCTCCTGGCGACACCTGGCAGGTCCGGCAGGAGGAGCAGTGTTGCCATCGCGGCGCCGAGAACCTCAGAGGCCGCCGAGATCTCGCGGAAGGAATACGCTTCGCTCTGCCAACTCCCGAGGAAATCGCTTCGTCCTTTTCGAAATGGCCGTCGCAGGACCCCGCACGCTCAACCTCGTCAGACAGAATCAGGCCTCGATCCAGCATGTCTGCTCGAGGGCCAGGTAAGATACCGGCTTTGGAAACGTAGAGTTGAAATCGAAATGAAAAGATCTAGAAAACCGGCTTCAACATCGATCCCAAGGGCGTGAGGAGGTCGTGGGTATATAAATATGGTCCTTTTAGCCTCAAATACGCACCTGTAGGACTAGGCCTCTATGGCACAGGGGAGAGGCCTTCGGTGGGCGATGAGAAGAACAGGTAAATAGGTTGTCATAAAGGGGGAGAGGAAGGAATCGATTTTTCAAGGTACGAGTTGCATATTTCAGGCAATGTGTTCTCGGGCAATGCAGGCTGTCAGAGCGCGTGATATGTCATTGTCATATGCCATTCGTACATTTCCAAACCGAGTATGGTTATCTGTTGGTCGTTTTAGGAATGTGAAACACTTTCCTGGGTAATGAAGTCCGGTTGATCTTCATTGCAATGGAAAATTCCCCTAATCTACCTGCCGGTAAAAGTCGGAACAAAGAGAGGTCTCTCATGTGTTGCAGATATGCTGATCTATCAAGATGAGGCATTGAAACAGATTTATTTTGCACACTTGTCCAATTGCCAGCTGTTTATTGGCAGTGGCTAGTCCAGGTACAGTTCCACAACAGTGTAGAGAATGTACCCTTGCCAGTTTATATAATAAGATTTGCAGGCTCAGCTGTACTGGGAAAAGACCGCTTGGCATCTCTCCTGTAGGATTGTGATGCAATATTTAACTGCTATGTTGCACTGCAGCTACATCTGGTGTTGAATGGATTGACAGCTGTACATACACTCATTTGATATGAATGATTATGGTAAAATCAAATGTAGGTAGAATATTAGTCTTGCAGCATGCATGTCGTGACTCAGACTTTAGTGATATCTTAGTGATACGAAATTGACAGTATGTGTTACCTTTTCAATTTGCACACTGCCACTAGGAACATGTAATGCCCTGTGCAGTTTTTGGTGAATTGTCACTACACAGAGATAGCTAGACAAGTGTTCAGCCAAAAGCAGTTGATTAGTAGGCCTTCATGACCTCGCCTGATTTCCCCTTTCTTGAGTCCATAGATTTTTTTTGCTAATACTATTTATATTATTACGATGATATTTATAGTGACTTATCATGTTATCAACAATATGAATGGATAATCTTTCCTAGTATCATTCATCAGTTGCTAAGCAGTTGTGAAACCATCTATTTGAATATACAATACGTAAACAAATATCAGAGTGGAAATGATATGTACATAAATGCATCCTAATCGGCAGTGGATTGATATTATATCTTAAATGCTGATTTTATAGTATACCATCTCATTTTTTCTTTGAGATGAGAGAATTAAAACGTAGTAACTTCTTGACAGTTCTTGGTGGTCTGGGGTGGAGATGGGACCCCCAGATGCCATCTTGGGTGTTACTGAGGCATTCAAGCGTGACACGAACCCCAAGAAGATGAATCTGGGTGTTGGTGCCTACCGCGACGATAACGGCAAGCCTTTCGTCCTTCCATCCGTGAGGAAGGTGAGTAAGGATTGTCAGTGTTTTGTTTTGTTTATTTTTAAAATTTCATTTGCTTAATTAATTATTTTTCTTTTTTTTATAGAAAAGTTCTTATGTTATCATATATTTTATTTCATTATCAAATTTATCATACTTTGAAAGATCTGTTGATATTATCATACTTTTATTACAGCATACTTAGTTTTAAGGGATGTGAGCATTTGACTCCAATTTTTTCATTTGTAAAATTATTCCATGTTTGTGCAAACACAGTAGGAAGATAATAATCGCATGGTCAAAATTATATTGCCAATAAGTCTCCTAATTATTTCCTAGTGTTCATAATCCCCCCCCCCCTTCCTCTGCCAAGAAAAAGTAATGATAATGCAAAGTAATTGTAATTTGTAGCATGATGCTCTATAGTCTATTTTTACCCTTACTATTATTAAATGTTCCAAATTTGAAGTCCCAAAGACCAATTTTTTTTTTTTACATAAAGTTGTATTATATTAAAATAAGGATCCAATCAATATGCATAATAATTATTGTATTTTTTTTTTTTTTTTCCAGGCTGAGGAGCTGATTGTGAGCCAAAAGTTAGACAAGGAGTACTTGCCCATCTCTGGCAGTGCCGAGTTCTGCAAGCACGCCATTACCTTGGCTCTCGGGAGTGACAGCCCAGTTGTTGCTGATGGACTGGTTGGTTTTCAACGTGGTCTGTTGTTTATAGGCCTTACATCTGATGTGTAGTCTGATCTAGGGCAAAAGATACTTTTTTTTATATATTACTTTTATTCTTGTTTGGAAGGAATAGGAGAATGGAAGGTAAATAGTAGGGTGGGACACCTAAATTATCTTGGAAGACTATAGAAATGTTGAGAATTTATAAACTAGTATATGATTCTTGTGTGTGTTCCTTTTTCCAGAATGTAACAGTTCAAGGTATTTCTGGTACTGGCGCTCTCCGCATCGGCTCCACCTTCCTCTCAAAGTTCTTCCCAGGTCCAAAGGTAGGAAGTTTGTTAGTTTTGCACTTAAGTAATATTCATATTCTAGAGATATAAATCATCTTAAGGGATTCTCTCTCTTAGCTGTAAGCAATAGTTCTCTCTCTCTCTCTCCTGTAAGCAATAGTACTCTCTCTCTCTCTCTCTCTCCTGTAAGCAATAGTACTCTCTCTCTCTCTCTCTCTCCTGTAAGCAATAGTACTCTCTCTCTCTCTCCTCTCTCTCCCTCTCTCCTCTCTCTCTCCTCTCTCTCTCTCTCTCTCTCTCTCTCTCTCTCTCTCTCTCTCTCTCTCTCTCTCTCTCTCTCTCTCTCCCTCTCTCTCCTGTAAGCAATAGTACTCTCTCTCTCTCTCTCTCTCTCTCTCTCTCTCTCTCTCTCTCTCTCTCTCTCTCTCTCTCTCTCTCTCTCTCTCTCTCTCTCTCTCTCTCTCTCTCTCTCTCTCTCTCTCTCTCTCTCTCTCTCTCTCTCTCTCTCTCTCTGTCTCTCTCTCTGTTCTCTCTCTATCTCTCTTCTGTTCTCTCTCTCTCTCTCTCTCTCTCTCTCTCTCTCTCTCTCTCTCTCTCTCTCTCTCTCTCTCTCTCTCTCCCTCTCTCTCTCTCTCTCTCCCTCTCTCCCTCTCTCTCTCTCTCTCTCCCTCTCCCTGTCCCTGTCCTGTCCCTCTCTCCCTGTCCCTGTCCCTGTCCCTCTCTCCCTCTCCCTCTCTGTCCGCTCTCCACTCTCCCTCTCTCTGTCCACTCTCCACTCTCCCTCTCTCTGTCCACTCTCCACTCTCCCTCTCTCTGTCCACTCTCCACTCTCCCTCTCTCTGTCCACTCTCCACTCTCCCTCTCTCTGTCCACTCTCCACTCTCCCTCTCTCTGTCCCTCTCTCCCTCTCTCCTCTCTCCTCTCTCTGTCCTCTCTCCCTCTCTCTGTCCCTCTCCCTCTCTCTGTCCCTCTCATTCTCTCTGTCCCTCTCATTCTCTCTGTCCCTCTCACTCTCTCTGTCCCTCTCCCTCTCTCTGTCCCTCTCCCTCTCTCTGTCCCTCTCCCTCTCTCTGTCCCTCTCTCCCTCTCCCTCTCTCTGTCCCTCTCTCCCTCTCCCTCTCCCTGTCCGTCTCACCCTCTCCCTCTCCCTGTCCGTCTCACCCTCTCCCTGTCCCTCTCACTCTCCCTGTCCCTCTCTCTCTCTCCCTGTCCCTCTCTCCCTGTCCCTCTCTCCCTCTCCCCCTCTCCCTGTCCCTGTCCCTCTCTCCCTCTCCCTCTCCCTGTCCCTCTCTCCCTGTCCCTCTCTCCCTGTCCCTCTCTCTATCTCCCCCTCCCTGTCCCTCTCTCCCTATCCCCCCTTCCCTGTCCATCTCTCCCTATCTCCCTCCCTGTCCCTCTCTCTCCCTCTCCCCGTCCCTCTCTCTCTCTCCCTCTCCCTGTCCCTCTCTCTCTCTCGCTCTCCACGTCCCTCTCTCTCTCTCGCTCTCCACGTCCCTCTCTCTCTCTCCTCTCTGTCCCTCTCTCCCTCTCCCTCTCTGTCCCTCTCTCCCTCTCCCTCTCTGTCCCTCTCTCCCTCTCCCTCTCTGTCCCTCTCTCCCTCTCCCTCTCTGTCCTCTCTCTCTCCTCTCTGTCCCTCTCTCTGTCCCTCTCTCCCTCTCTCCCTCTCCCTCTCTGTCCCTCTCTCCCTCTCCCTCTCTGTCCCTCTCTCCCTCTCCCTCTCTGTCCCTCTCTCCCTCTCCCTCTCTGTCCCTCTGTCCCTCTCCCCCTCTGTCCCTCTCCCTGTCCCTCTCACCCTCTCCCTCTCCCTGTCCCTCTGTCACCCTCTCCCTCTCCCTCTCCCTCTCTCCCTCTCCCTTTCCCTGTCCCTCTCACCCTCTCCCTGTCCCTCTCTCCCTCTCCCTCTCCTCTCTCCCTCTCTGCCTCTCCCTTTCCTCCCTCCCTCTCCCTGCCTCTCCCTCTCCCTGTCCCCTCTCCCTCTCCCTGTCCCTCTCTCCCTCTCCCTGTCCTCTCCCTCCCTGTCCCTCTCTCCCTCGCCCTGTCCCTGTCCCTCTCTCCCCTCTCTCTGTCCCTCTCCTCTCTGTCCCTGTTCCTCTCTCCCTCTCCCCCTCTCCCTGTCCCTCTCCCCCTCTCCCTGTCCCTGTCCCTCTCTCCCTCTCTCCCTGTCCCTGTCCCTCTCTCCCTCTCCTCCCTCTCTCCCTCTCCCTCTCTCCCTGTCCCTCTCTCCATCTCTCCCTCTCCCTCTCTCCCTCTCCCTGTCCCTCTCTCCCTCTCCCTCTCCCTCTCTCCCTCTCCCTGTCCCTCTCTCCCTCTCTTTCTTTCTCTTCCTGTCTCTTTGTCTCTGTTTCTCTGTTTCTGTCTTTGTCTCTTTCTGTCTCTCTCTCTCTCTCCTTCTCCTTCCCTCTCTATCCCTCTCCTGGAAGCAATAGTTCTTCCCCCCCTGTCTCTTGTCTGTCTGTGTGTCTCTCTGTCTGTATCTGTCTCTCTCTGTGTGTCTGTCTCTTCCCACCCTCCCTCCTCGCTCTTCTTCCCACCCTCCCTCCTCTCTCTTCTTCCCACCCTCCCTCCTCTCTCTTCTTCCCACCCTCCCTCCTCTCTCCTTCCCTCCCTCCCTCCTCTCTCCTTCCCTCCCTCCCTCCTCTCCCTCCCTCCCTCCCTCCCTCCCTCCCTCCCTCCCTCCCTCCCTCCCTCCCTCCCCTCCCTCCCTCCTCTCTCTCTCTCTCTCTCTCTCTCTCTCTCTCTCTCTCTCTCTCTCTCTCTCTCTCTCTCTCTCTCTCTCTCTCTCTCTCTCTCTCTCTCTCTCTCTCTCTCTCTCTCTCTCTCTCTCTCTCTCTCTCTCTCTCTCCCTCCCTCCCCCCTTCACTTTCTTTCTCTCTCTCTCTCTCTTTCCCCTCCTCTTTGTAAGCAAAGTCTTTTAGTGTGCAATTCTTTTTCTTGTCCCCTAGAATGTATGGCTGCCAGCACCAACTTGGGGCAACCATGTTCCCATCTTCAAACATGTCAATATGGATGTCAATCAGTACAGATACTACGACCCAAAGACCTGTGGATTCGACTTCAATGGCGCAATAGAGGACATTTCTGTGAGTATCATTGCTATGAATGTCGTGCTTGTTACCTTTTGTGCATAAATAAAGTGTGCTTAAAGTTTCGAAATGGCTGCAGTCAGTATTGGATTTTGTTATACTAGTAATAGATTCTTCAGAAGATGCCTTTTTATTTCAGAAAATCCCTAAGGGTAGTTTGATCATGCTTCACGCCTGTGCTCACAACCCCACTGGTGTAGACCCCAAAGCAGAGCAGTGGGATGAAATGAGCAAGGTCATCAAGGAGAGAGAGCTGCTTCCCTTCTTCGACATGGCATATCAAGTAAGAAAAAAAGTAGAATTTATTTCTAATAGTTTTTTTGTTTTTTTTTATGTCAGTTGTTCATTACTTTATGAATTTTCTAAGAATTGTAGAATTATAACATAGTATTAAGTATTTTACAATGGGAATTTAAAAGGAGTTAGTATCATTTTATGGTCATTCTGTGACCTACTTGTACAACACATGGCATGGAAAATATCACCATCAAATTTTTACTTCCATTCTAGGGATTTGCCTCAGGAGATGTAGCCAAGGATGCATATGCTGTGCGCAAGTTCTTAGCTGATGGCCATAAGATCTGCCTTTCCCAGTCTTTCTCCAAGAATATGGGATTGTATGGTAAGGAAAATAAATGCTCTACATTCCCATAGATTTTTAGGTCTTATGTACATTCTCACTTAATGGTAATACATAGTTTTGAAGATGTGTATTTGGTATAAAATCTCACCATCCTGAAAGCCTTGCTTTTATTTACTTATCTATATATATAAACCTCTTATTATTTTTACATATGTTTCCCAGCCTTTAGAACAGGAGATTTGTTTTAAAGCTTGCTTGTAAACCGCAGTTTATATATTTAAAGATCCTCCCCCCACCCTTTTTTCAGTGAGCTTCTATTTCTTCTATACTTTTGTAACATCATCTCCCCACCAGTTCTTCACTCAGCATTTACTGAAGACCAAAACATACCACATTAAAATAATTTCCCAACAGGTGAGAGAGCTGGTGCATTTTCAATTGTATGCAGTGACAAAGATGAAGCCGCCCGTGTTATGTCGCAGGTGAAGATCTTGATCCGACCCCTTTACTCCAACCCACCTCTCCATGGTGCTCGCATTGTGTCCACTATCCTTAGTAATCCAGAACTGAAGTGAGTGTTTTTAATTTCCTTCACCTTATTTTTTAAAATTTGATTATTAGTCTGTAGTGATATTCTTGTTACATTCTCACAAAATTATCCATTGGCTGTTACTTTTAAATGTATATAAAGTATAAATTAGTTTTCTTTTAGAAAACAAGAAGTCATAACACTTCTTTCCTCCACTTTTAACAGTTCTATTTGGCTGAAGGATGTCAAGGGCATGGCTGACAGAATCATTAACATGCGTACCAAGTTGAAGGAAAACCTTGCCAAGGAAGGATCCATCAGGGACTGGAGTCACATCACTGACCAGATCGGCATGTTCTGCTTCACTGGCATGACCCCAGACCAGGTGAAATTCTAGTTTTTCATTCCTAAATATCATGCAACATAATGCCACAATGATTTATCTGCATTGCTTAAAAATCTTCACATTATATTGAACATCGGGGGAGAGTGTTTTAGTAGTACTGTACATATAGATAGTCAATTAAGGACTTCTTTTCTCCATTTTCAGGTTGAGAAGCTGACAAAGGAGTTTTCT
Source organism: Penaeus vannamei (assembly GCF_042767895.1). NCBI lineage: Eukaryota > Metazoa > Arthropoda > Malacostraca > Decapoda > Penaeidae > Penaeus > Penaeus vannamei. The sequence goes on from NC_091551.1 coordinate 7,242,527, forward strand.
GTGTACCTGACAAAGGATGGACGTATCTCAGTTGCTGGTATTGCTTCCAGTAATGTTGAATACTTGGCTCATGCAATGCACCATGCCACTAAATAAAAATAAAAGTTCTCAGATTTAGATCTATTTATTGGGAGTGTGAAATGGGACTTTTTTTTACATTTAAATATCACTGTGAAATGGTATAGCATACAGCCAATGTTAGGACACACATTTTAAACTTCAAATGGTTATTTCCTGTGCTTAACATTGCTGCTATCATGATTTAAAAGAAGTGCACTGCTTTTCTTGACATTTAAAGCTTTGCTGCAATGATTATTGATAATCAGAGGCATAATGGAAATTTGTTCATATGGTAAAGCAGACAAAAGATAGTAATGAGACTTTAGAGTTGTCCTCCTCCCTGAATCTGTATATTTCTGTAGATAAGTCAACCCCCCACAATTTTATATTAAATTAAACCCAGAGAGATTAAAGACAATGTTTGCTTTATTTGAAGGTGTAATTCATTTCTGATATTTAAAATCAATTATTTTGGTGTATATACATCCTGTGTCCCTGCCATTGCAGGTACTATTCCATGTACACAATAAACATTATAATCTTTTCATCTCTTTTCTTATTCCTCTGAACTTTCCAGATTTTCTAGTGCTACCATTATTAATTCTATTTTGCACATTGTGTGAATACTGAATGAAAAACGGTTTTCTTAGACTTTCTTTTTTCATCTTTAACATACAAGTACATAAATATTTACAATACAATTTACAATTCTTGATGCTTTACAATGAATTTCAGCATTGCTCATTTTGACATATTACTATAACAAAAAAAATCTTCAATTTTCCTACTTATTTCTCTGCAAAGGAAATTGATGGCTGTGAAAAATTGTGTAAATTTTCATCAAACAATTCTTCATCAATATTCACTTCATCCTGGAAAAGAGTTGGGAAGGGTGGAGGATTTTGTTCGCGGTGGAGCTGATGAGCAGGTAAGATGCTATCATACAGATAGACGTATGCACCTGTCGGCCCAGGTACCGCTGGCCCAGTCACCCAGAGGACATTGTAGTGTGTGTTGATACGCCATACCTGTAGGCGAGAATAATTTGGAGAGTGAGATATGGTAACTGGTGAAGGTAGTCAGGTATCAGGGACAACGTCAGGAGGGGAGGGGTCTGGTGAAAGACACTATTGCAACAGGGATTTCCCAAGAAAACATTGTATTGTGTAGATACACTATATCTGCAAGAGAAGAATCCGGAAAATGAGATAAGGTAACTGGTTAAGTGTCAGGAAGGGAGGGGTTCATGTGAGCATGCAGGTGCAAGTGGTAAGGATAACTGAACAAAGAATGATGGAGATGGAGAGGACAGGGTGTGTTAAGGAGGAGGATGGATACCAGCAAATATTTTGGATGCAGAGGAAATGGGAATAGAGGGACTGGAAAGTGGAGGCTGAGGGAGTGGAAAATTCTCTTGGGTACTGTTTATGAAGTTTTGGATTCTTCAAGGGTTTCTGGAGGGGGGGGGGGGGGAGGTGTGAGAAACTAAGGTTTTCTTGCAAGAAGAGGAGATAGATGTCAGAGGAGATTGTAGAAGATAAGAGTGGAAAATGTTTAGGTTGCCTGATGTGACGAGGAGGGGGTGGGTAGGGGTAGGGGTAGGGGTACGGGTAGGCAGGGTGGAAGTATTACAAATCCGAGTATCTGGATTTTGACTGGGAGAAAGAGGTAGGATGGTTTGGGGTCAAGGGAAGAGATACTGGGGGGAAAATGCCGAGATATCTTGAGAAGATGGGAAAGGAGCGGAGAAAAAACTAGTTTCTGTGCTCCTTGTCTGGTCTCACATAGAGTTAGGGCTAGTTTGAATCTGAAAAATGCTACTTCAGATTTGAGCTTATAGGCAGGGTAGCTACCACAACTGGGCAGCGGGCTGTGGAGTGATAGTGTGGCCAAAATGCCAACATTTTTAACATTGAAGAGGAAGGGGTCAATATGGTAAGACAGGGAAGGACAGTTTACCAACATAAACTTCATGGGGGAGGTCATGTTTACAGAAGCTAATCTTGGGAATACTAGTGTGGGACTTATGCTGGCCTCTGGGAGGAATTGTGCAGCAACATACTGCCACTGCATCATAATAAACTAGGCAGGAAAGTAGGTAATTTTCACTGTCTGACCAGTTCTTGTCGTACATAGGACAATCAGTTGGGGAAACAAAAACAGTTCTGATACAAGTATTAAGAGGAGTGAGGTCAGTCAGATTAGATAGTGCCCAA
>NC_091551.1:7252302-7262302 GCF_042767895.1 Penaeus vannamei
CCTCTACCTCCTCCTCTTCCTACTCTTACTGGATGGTAGGAGTAGAAGAGGAATGAAGAGAGAAAAGGAGAAGAGATAGGAGAGGGGGTAGTTTGGAGAAAGAAAAGAAAGATCTGAAGAAAATAAGAATGAGAAGGAGGGAGGAGAGAGAAAAGATGATAAAATTGTCGGGGATGGGAGGCAGGAGAGGATTATTTGTTTGTTTGCTTGTTTGTCTGTCGCATGTTGCAAGGTATTTTCCCGACGTTTTTCTGTATTTTCGTGTTTCACATTCTTCCTATTTCTCATATCTTGCTCCTTCTCTTCCGTCTTCCCTACCTCTTCTTATCACTATCGTTGTTATTGTATTTATTGTTATTATCATTTTTTCTCCTCTTCCTATTATAATTTCTTATCACTTATTGTCATTATTATTTTTCTTATTATGTCTATTCCTATTAATACTAATAGGATTATCACCATTATTATTATTATTATCATTATCATTATTACTGTTATTACTAGTAATATTATTGCTATTATTATTATTAGTAGTAGTATTAGTATTACCACCATCATTATATCTATTACTTATACTATTAGTGTATGTTATTACTGATATCATTGCTATTATGGTTGTTATTATCAACAATGATATAATCATCCTTATAATCATTTTTTGTTGATGTTATTATTATCATTGAATGTAAATACATTCAATAAAAAAGTAGTTGATAGGTTCAATGTAATGTCATCAGTGTATGAAAATATATTGTTGAAATCCATCAATTGAACATAAACAAATGTTGAAGGTAAATTTTCGAATTATTTGACAAACTGCATACAATCATGGACATATATATAAATATACACACACACACACACACACACACACACACATATATATATATATATATATATATATATATATATATATATATATATATATATATATATATATATTGCGCTTGTTTTCTTCGTTAAAATCCCATAGCGAGAGCGCCATATTCTCTTTTCCTTCCCTTCGTTGCATTTTTTTCTCATTGAACTTAGGTTATTTTTGTTCAAACACTCTAATGAACTTTCCCTCTGTTTTTAGTGTTTCTCTCATTTCACTGATTTCCTCCTCTCTTTTTCCCACTTGTACCGATTCTCTTTCTTTTTTTTTTGGCTCATTTTCTTCTACTTTTCAATAACACCTCTTCCCCCATCCTCTTTTTAATCTCTCTTTTCTCCTCCCATCCTCATCGTCGTCGCTATTTTTTTTCGATTTATTCCTCTTCCTCCACCTCCATCACCTCTTCCTCATTCTCTTCATCCGCCTCCTCTTTCTCCTTCATTTCTACTTTCACCTCTACCTTCTCCACCGAATGGAAGCAAGGATAGAATGGAAATAAGTGATGAAGATGGTTAGGAGGAGAGGGAAAGCGGAGGAGAGAAGGAAATGAAACGAAAGAGAGAAGAAAAGAAGTGGGGATATAGGAAGAGAGAATTCGAAAAAAGAGGGGAGTTACAGAGCATGGAATGAGGAGGGAAGAGAGAGAAAAGATGATGAAATTGTTGAGGATTGGAAGCAGGAGAGCATTTTTTTTTCTTATGTTTCATATACTTTTTTGTGTCTTTCTGTTGTTGTTTTCGTTTGTTTCACAGTCTTCCTATTTTCCATATCGTGTTTCTCCTCCTCCTTTCCTACTTATCATCATTGTTATTGTTACTGTTATTGATATCCTCCTTCTCCTTTTATCAACTTTGATCATTACTTTTGCCATTATTAATAGTTTTGTTATTGATATTATTAATTTCATTACTATTGTTGTTTTATTATTATTATCATTATCATTATTATTTTTATCATTGTTGTTATCCTAGTTATTGTTACTGCTATCATCATCATTATTATCGTTGTTACTGCTGTTATTATGATTAATTTTTGAATAGTATTTAGGTTAAAGAAAAGAAAAGAAAAACTTTGAATAATTGTAGTGCGATGAAATCAGTACATGAGGAAGGTATTGTGCAAATATTTCACAATAAAATCAATTAATTGCTAAAGATGTTTAATTTTAGGCGACTAAGGAGATACAAAGAAGAGTATGTAACTTTATCTAGTTTCCAAAAGGAATAGGAGAGAGGAGGCAAGGGACAGAGAAAATATAAGAAGAGGAAAGGAAGTATGAAGGAAGAGAAGGAAATGGAAAGGAGAAAGAGGCGAGAGGAGGAGAGTGAAGAGGAATAGAAAGGAGAGAAAGGAAGAAGGGGTAGTTAGGAGGATGGGGAGTACTGGGAGGGGCGAATGAATGAAAAAATGAATGAAAGAGAGGATAATAGAGAAGGTGGGAGAAGAGGAGGGAAAAGAGTAGGATTTTAGAACTAGGGATAGGAGAAAGGAGGCAAAGGACATAGAATATCCGAGGAGAGAAGAGAAAGGAAGGAGAAGGGATAGCTAGGCGAAGAGGAAGTACGAGGAAGAATGAAAAGAGGGTTGTTATTATGAGAATTTATTAAAGTATTTAGGTTAAAGAAAAAAAAAAGTTAGAAGAGTTCTTACGTAATGTCATCAGTATATGAAAATATATATAACAAGAAATCAAGTTACACAACCCATTTTCAGTGATAAAATTTTTGAATTCACGAGTTGTAATTCTATGTTATCCAAATATTAAAATGTAATATTTGGTATTTTGCTTCTTCGGTTTAACATTGTGTCGGAAAGGCATAACTATACTTCCTTTTTCCTTTTTTAGTTCATTATGACGCGTTATTTCTGTTGAAGAAGTTTACTGCCTTTAGTCTTGTCTTCTCCGCCCATCTCTCTCTCACCAAACTTAAATAAATAGCAATTGATTTCCTTGCTGTTCTCCTCCCCTCTCTTATTTCCTTTTCCACCCGTTTTTTTAACTTCTCCTCCTCTTCCTCCTTTCCATCCACCGTCTCCTCCTCATCATTATTCGCCTTCTCTTCCTCTTTCCCCTCTTTCTCCTCCTCTTCTTCATCCTTCTACAATTTCACATTCACTTTTCCTTGTTCTCCCTCTCCTCTTTCTCTTTCTCTTCCTCCACCTCTTCTTCATCATCATCATCCGCCTCTTTCTCCTTCCTTATACGCATTATACTTTTCTTCCTTTCCCCTTTCTCTTGTTCCTTCTCATCCTCTACTCTTCCTCATCCTTTAGCTTTTCCTCTTCTCTTCGTCTTCCTCCTTCTCCTCCTCCTCCTCATTCTCTCCTTCCTCTTAGGCCTCTACTTTCACTTCTACCTCCTCTTCTTCCTCCTACTGTGTGGAAGGAGTAGAATTGGAATGAAAAGGGAAGAGGCAAATAGATAGAAGAAAAGGGAGTTGGGAAAAATGAAAGAAAGGAGGGAAGGAAAAGAAGAATTGAAAGAAATGAAAGGGAGAGAAAAGAAGGGAAATCAAGAGAGAGAGAGAGAGAGAGAGAGAGAGAGAGAGAGAGAGAGAGAGAGAGAGAGAGAGAGAGAGAGAGAGAGAGAGAGAGAGAGAGAGAGAGAGAGAGAGAGATAGGAAGAAAGGTGGAAAGGAGACAAGGGAATGAAAGAGAGGAAGAGAAAGTAAGAGTAAGAAAGTAAGAGGAAAGGGAGAACAAGGGGGTAGGGTTTTAGGAATAGGGAATAGGAGAAAGGATGAAAAGGGCAGAGAAGGAGGAGGAAAGGGGAAGATAGGAGAGAGAAAGGAGAAAGAGGTTGTTATGAGGAGAAAGGAAAAGAGCGAAGTGAGGAGAAAAGGGAAATAAGGGATGAAAAAGATAGTTAGGAGGAGAGGGAAAGCGAAAGAGGAAGGGGAAATGAAGATGAAACGAAAGAGAGGAGAAATGGGGAAGAGGGGATATAGGAAGAGAGAATTTGAAAGGAAAGAAAGACGGAGAATACCATAAAACTGAAGTGGGAGTAGAGAAAGAAAAGATAAAAATGTCCTGGATGAGAGACAAGCCAGCATTATCATTTGTTTATTTTTTGTTTTGCTTATGTTTCCTGGTGCCTTTTTGCTGTTTAGTATCATTTCTTTTATTACCTAATTCATTATCATTATCACTATTATTGTTGTTGCTATTATCATCATCATCCATATTGAACAGTGAACAGTGTAGAAAATATGATATAAAAATTACCTGTAAGAACTTACCTTGTAATTTAGAGGTTTGGAATCTTTCTATAACACACCTGTATTATTTAAGGTATGATTTGGTGTGAAAGGAATAAGGAAGTCATAAAGAAAAAATAAGTATGTGTTTTTTCCCTAGATGATTTAAAGATGAATTAACTTACGTTTTCATTTACTGACATGATGTAATACGAACAAGGATAAAAAAAAATCGCTAGTTTGTTTCCGAGAAATCTTTTATCGGTAAGGCATATTCGTGTTTCCTTTTCCTCCTTTCGTCGCATTATTGTTTACTTCACTATGAATCTTGCGCTATTTGTGTTGCAACAATTTCTGTAACTTTCTCTCTCCTTTAGTTATCCCCTCCCCTTCTCTCCCTCACCAAGCATAGATCAACATCTAATTTCATTATTTTCCTCATTTTCTACTTTTCACTGCCATCTCTCCCTCCATCCTCTTTTATTTTCATTTCCACCTCATCATCACCCGCCTTCTCATCTTCCTCTTCATTCCCCTCTTCCTCTTAATCCTTCGCCCCTTTCTCCTCCTCTTCCTCTTATTCCTCCTTCTACATCACCTTCACCTCTATCTCCCTCTTCTTCTCCTCCTCCTCCTCCACTTCCTCCTTCTCCTCCTCCTTCACCTCCACCACCTCTTCCCCCTCCTTCTCCTCTTCCTCCCAATCCGCCTCATCTTCTTCCGCATTCCCCTCTTTCTCCTCATTATCATCTCCCTGTTCTTGTTAAATGTGGATGCATCAAAGAGACATAAATTTGTTTCAAACTGTCTGTCTAATAGTGCTTTAGTGTTTGTTTTCAGTGGCACCTTAAGCCACACTGTTTACCAATCGACTGAATGTGATTGATATGGCATTTCCAGCTCTATTGGGGATCTCAATAAATACCAATATATTTAAAGAGGTAAATAAGAGCCAAGGTTGAACGTTGCTGTAACAAACGTTGCAAACAGCTGATCGGGCAAAGCTGTGAAGACGAAAAACAAAACAAAACAAAAAACAACAACAACAAAAACGTTAGATAAACAGCCGAGACTCAGGTTCTGCGGCAAACCGTCTTGGAAGGAGAAAAGGAAAGGTAAAGGTAGAGGTAAAGGAGGGGGTAGGGAAGAGTAAGGAATGGGTAGGGAAGGAGGAGGAGGAAGAAGATAAGGAAGGGTAAGAAGGATAAGGAGAATCAGGAGAAGAATGGGGGTATGATAGGGATGAAAGAAGAAGGGGTAGGAAGCAAGGAGGAAGATAAGGGATGATGGAGGATAAGGATAAGGAGGGGTAAGGAAAGGTAAGGAGAAGGAGGAAGATAAGGAGAGGTAAAAAAGATAAGGAGAATAAGAAGAATGGGGAGGATAGGGATATAAACAATAAAATGTGCCATTTAAATTCCTAATTAATATGAGATTGCATAGTGTAGTGGTTATCACGTGCGCTTCACACGCGCAAGGTCCCCGGTTCGATCCCGGGCGGAATCAACTGAAAATATTTTAATATACGTTTTACGTAACGGCGAAAGTAATAAAAATCATGAGGTCGCGTAACATGATATGGAATTAGTTTTGACGGAGAAAAAGAGGCATTGTTTTACACCCGTTTCTCGCCCATTCTACGGTCGTTAAGGGATATTTTGAGACGAACGGAAAAGAAAGGCTTATTTAACATGTTTGTCTGCCTGTTTTTTTTCTATTTCTGTCTATCTGAGTATTGATTTTACTGATAAAGATAATAACAAATGATAATGGCTATGATAATGATGATAAAGAGTAGTGATACCAATAATGGTAATGATAGCATTAACAGTGATAATAATAATATGAATGATAATAACGATAATGACAATAATAATATTAAGGGCGACACGTACTAATGATGATAATAGGAATTATGGTTGTGATAAGAATAAGAATAATCATAATAAAAAGCAATAACAATAATCATGATAATGTTATTAGTAATATTAATGATAATGAAGATATCAACAATAAAACGATAATAATTATATTATTGAGTAAATATTAATTATAATGATAATGATGATAATTGCAATGATAACAAGAATACCAATTACACATATTAAGGATAATGATGTTAAAGCCGATAAAATAAATAACAAACAGCAATAATTGCTGTAGTAATAACAATAACAATAACAACAATAATAAGGAAATGGCAATAATGATAATGAGATAACTGATGATAATACTTGTAACAATCATAATAAAAACGACAATAATGAAAAAAACGACAATGATACTATTAATAACAACAGAACAATAGTTATAATGATAACCATAACAAAATAGCAAGAAAAAAAAAACATGTCAATGATAATAATTACCTACTGCATTATGTCCGCCAGACACGCCCAAAGTGACCCCCCCCCCCCTGCTCTGGCAAAACTGATGTAGATGAAACATGAAAGATACTGAATGAAACTACTTTTGAATGAAAGGTAACATTCCACCAAGTACAAAGGTACCCTTGCCAGACATACTGCCAGCTGCATTAGGCCTGCGAATAGGGGGAGAGGGTTAGAAGGATAGGGGAAAGGAAGGAGGGGGGGGGAGGTGATGGTCTAAGGATGGAGGAGGTTGAAAACCTCACACACACACACACAGTATGTATATGTACATATATATATATAATAATATGAATTATGGTTGTGATAAGAATAAAAATAATCATAATAAAATGTAATAACAATAATTATGATAATGTTATTTGTAATATTAATGATTATGTTATTAGTAGTATTAATGATAATGAAGATGATATCAACAATAAAACGATAATAATTATATTATTGAGTAAATATTAAATATAATGATAATGATGATAATTGCAATGATAACAAGAATACCAATTACACGATAATGATGTTAAAGCCGATAAAAGAAATAACAAAAACAGCAATAATTGCAGTAGTAATAACAATAACAATAACAACAATAATAATGAAATGGCAATAATGATGATGATAATACTTGTAACAATGATAATAAAAACAACAATAATGAAAAAAAACGATAATGATAATATTAATAACAACAGAACAATAGTTATAATGATAACCATAACAAAATAGCAAGAAAAAAACATGTCAATGATAATAAAAAGATATGAAAAAGAAAATAATGATACTAGCAATAACACTAACAATAACAATTGCAATGATAATAATGATTGTAATAATAATAACAATAACAAAAACAACAATTATAATGGAAATATTGACTATAATAATAGTAATAATGATAATAAAAACAATATTGATAACGACAATGAAAATAATTTTGATAGTAATAATAACGATATTATGAAAAATAATAATGCCATTAATAATTAGAACAACTATAATGGTAACATTAACATGATGATAATGATGATTACAATAATGCTAAAAATATAAAAACAACGATAGTGATATAATAACGGTGATAATATGATAATAATGATAACGATGGCAATACTAAAACTGACAATAATATTATCTATAATAATATAAACAATAATGAAAGAAAATGATAGAGATAACAATTATAATGATGATGATAATGAGACCAATAGTGATGATGATACTACTACTATTATTAATTAAGGATAACGATAATGATAATACTAATGACAACAATTAATGGTAACGACCATGATGATAAAAATAACTAACAATAAAATAATTTTATGATATTAGAAATATAGATAAAAAATAGAGCATTAACAATAAAAACAATAATAATGTATATTGACGAGAAAAAAGAGTGTGAACGCATATTAAAATATTTTTCGTAGATTCCGCCCGGGATCGAACCGGGGACCTTGCGCGTGTGAAGCGCACGTGATAACCACTACACTAAAGAGATTGACATATTCGGCTTACAGCCAACGGAGGTTTTGTATAACGAACTTTGTACCAGTTGCTGAGTACAGGATCATGTAGCGAATGATGGAACATATGGAGAATTGGACGTCTGCCGGGGACCCACAAAAGGAGCAAAAAAATCAGATAGATCAAACATAGGTACCGCACACAATGTATTTCAAGGTTATTTACATATCGCACTGGGTAAAAAAAATGGCTAATTCCAGACATAATATCTGCTGCATTAGGCTCGCCAGACGCCCAAAAAGGGCCTAAAAATTTGGGCTGGATCAAAAATTATTGGTACCACCTGAAATAAAGTTTATTTCAACACATCTGAGAGAGCACAGAATGGACAATTCCAGACAAATTACCTACTGCATTATGCCCGCCAGACACGCCCAAAGTGACCCCCCCCCCCTGCTCTGGCAAAACTGATGTAGATGAAACATGAAAGATACTGAATGAAACTACTTTTGAATGAAAGGTAACATTCCACCAAGTACAAAGGTACCCTTGCCAGACATACTGCCAGCTGCATTAGGCCTGCGAATAGGGGGAGAGGGTTAGAAGGATAGGGGAAAGGAAGGAGGGGGGGAGAGGTGATGGTCTAAGGATGGAGGAGGTTGAAAACCTCACACACACACACAGTATGTATATGTACACACACACACACACACACACACACACACACACACACACACATATATATATATATATATATATATATATATATATATATATATATATATATATAATATGAATTATGGTTGTGATAAGAATAAAAATAATCATAATAAAATGTAATAACAATAATTATGATAATGTTATTTGTAATATTAATGATAATGAAGATGATATCAACAATAAAACGATAATAATTATATTATTGAGTAAATATCAATTATAATGATAATGATGATAATTGCAATGATAACAAGAATACCAATTACACATATTAAGGATAATGACGTTAAAGCCGATAAAAGAAATAACAAAAACAACAATAATTGCAGTAGTAATAACAATAACAATAACAACAATAATAATGAAATGGCAATAATGATGATGAGATAATTGATGATAATATTTGTAACAATGATAATAAAAACGACAATAATGTAAAAACGATAATGATAATATTAATAACAACAGAACAATAGTTATAATGATAACCATAACAAAATAGCAAGAACAAAACATGTCAATGATAATAAAAAGATATGAAAAAGAAAATAATGATACTAGCAATAACACTAACAATAACAATTGCAATGATAATAATGATTGTAATAATAATAACAATAACAAAAACAACAATTATAATGGAAATATTGACTATAATAATAGTAATAATGATAATAATAACAATATTGATAACGACAATGAAAATAATTTTGATAGTAATAATAACGATATTATGAAAAATAATAATGCCATTAATAATTAGAATAACAATAATGGTAACATTAACATGATGATAATGATGATTACAATAATGATAAAAATATTATAATAACAACGATGGTGATATAATAACTGATAATATGATAATAATGATGATAACGATGGTAATACTAAAACTGACAATAATATTATCTATAATAATATAAACAATAATGAAAGAAAATGATAGAGATAACAATAATAATGATGATGATAATGAGACCAATAGTGATGATGATACTACTAATATTATTAATTAAGGATAACGATAATGATAATACTAATGACAACAATTAATGGTAACGACCATGATGATAAAAATAACAGTAACAATCAAATAATTTTATATGGTATTAGAAATATAGATATAAAATAGAGCACTAACAATAAAAACAATAATAATGTATATTGACGAGAAAAAAGAGTGTGAACGCAAATTAAAATATTTTTAGTAGATTCCGCCCGGGATCGAACCGGGGACCTTGCGCGTGTGAAGCGCACGTGATAACCACTACACTACAGAGACATACATTTTAGAGCGGCAGCCAACGGAGGTTTTGTATAACGAACTTTGTACCAGTTGCTGAGTA